>NW_015159737.1:189221-189363 GCF_001447785.1 Gekko japonicus
TGTTCCTGGTCATGCTGAGTCTAATAGAACGGGGACCTGGAACAGCCAGTAGATGTTGAGTCCCTGACCGTAGTGCCCTTGGGGGAACATGTGGGGCAAGGCGGTCCCTTAGGTAGGCTGGTCCCTGGCCATATAGGGCTTT
>NW_015159737.1:190579-284400 GCF_001447785.1 Gekko japonicus
GCGGGGAGGTCACGACGGAGCGCCAAGACTTTCTCTGCAAAATAGCTCGCAAATGCCTCACAGCCGATGTCCAATTCCCTCACATTTTGTCTGCCCTGTGGCAGTGATGTCAATGACCGAATCGTACTAAATAATTGTGCCGGGCGTGAGCTAGCAGAAGCAATCCTAGCCGCAAAGAACTCCCTCTTTGCGGCCTTGACTGCCACCTCATAGGCCTTCATAAACGTCCTATAAGATGCTCTTGACGCCTCGTCGCGAGCACGACGCCACCGTCTCTCTAGTCGTCTCAGTTCTCGCTTCAGCTGGCGCAACTCCTGGGTATACCAGGGCGCCTGCCTCACTCGAGTCCGGAGAGGACGCCTGGGAGCAATCTCGTCGATGGCCGCGGAGAGCCGGTCATGCCAGTCCTCCACTAGCTCATCCAACGAGCTGCCAGGGGGCTTCGGCTCCCGCAATGCCATCTGAAGCCGCACTGGGTCCATTTGGCCTCGCGGGCGAGCAAAAATCCGCTCGCCGCCTAAGCGGGGTCGGGGTGGCACATTCAGACGAGCCCTCAGGGCCTGGTGGTCCGACCATGGTACCGCAGTAGCAGTAATCCGGTCCACCATTACTCCCGCAGCGAAGATCAGATCGAGCGTATGACCGGCCCGATGCGTGGGGGCTGTGATGACCTGAGAGAGTCCCATTGCCGCCATGGACGACACTAGGTCCGCAGCCCGGCCGGAGGTCGCGTCCTCGGCATGGACGTTGAAATCACCCACGACCAACAGCCGCGGGTGCTCCAACGCCCAACCTGATACGGCCTCCAGCAGGGACGGCAGGCTATTGGCCGGTGCGCTAGGCGGTCGGTACACCACCCAAATCGCCAAACTCTCCTCAGCCTCCAGCATCGCTCCGACACACTCCATGCCCGCGATCTCCACGGCCGGGAGCGCCCTGAAGGCGAAAGCCTCTCGAATGAAAATAGCCACTCCTCCCCCCCGCCCCTTTGTCCGTGATTGGTGGAGGACCGAGAAACCAGGTGGAGCAAGCTGGGTCAGGGCAACGGTTTCCCCCTCCCTGACCCAGGTCTCGGTCACGCATGCCAGGTCAGCTTGTTGGTCCATCACAAAGTCCCGAAGGACAGCAGCTTTGTTGTTAATCGACCTGGCATTGCACAACACCAATGACGGAGAGGGGTACTCCATCGTAGCCCCACTGCCAGTCACCCTTGGGATGGGTCTCAGGCTGGAAGGGTGCCGAGCCATTCTGCTTCTCCGCATCCTTCCCTTAAAACACTGCCTAGACCCACCGCTATACTTCCCCCGCCCCAAGAGCACCGGAATTGCATGACCAGGTCTGTCCACCACTGGGCGATCTTTGCTACACCTCAGATCGCCCATGGCTTGCAAATTGGGCAAGTAAACCGGGCTAAAATACAAGTTCTTTACTCAACAGTACTAACCATTAACTACCCTACTGCTATGAAGTATGACAGTGCTACAACTAATAAAATAAAATAAAAATTACAAACGGTGACCTTCCCTACCAGGTCCCCGAAACTCCTAGCTCACCCTCTTGCAGCACTCACCCTTCCACACAATCAACATTCACTCCACTCTCGCATAGCAGCACATAAACACTCACCCTACCTTAACAAACCCACCAACATTTAAATTCCGCCAGCAACAATAGCAATCACATTGCCAGGAATTGTTACATGCTGATGAGAAAAATGGGTGCACCAACATGAGATTAACACTTTTGACATGGGAAAATGACTAAGGCTATGCTTGGTTTAAGAAAATAAACGTGCTGGTATTAATTATCAGAGAGGCAACATTCAGCAGTAGATGTAGAAAGTCACACGCACAAAAAATATTGGGCTGCCTAATGGTAGAAGTAAAAAATCTTTCCTTTTGGAAACCTTTTCGTACACCATAAGTTGGTGATAGTTGATGTCAAACTACCATTATTCCTTGGATCAGAACATGTAAAAAGAATTTCCACTTTGAATTCTTTTCCTCATCTAGAATTGGCCCTGAATCTTACACACACACTAATGCACAGGCTTGTAGCCATGGTGGGGCATTTGGGAGCAGAGTCTCACCACCAATGAGCCATGCCTTATTCTAAGAAGATGCCAGACCTCTGGCAGGTGTGCCTCATCCCGCAGTGGAGGAGAGGCTGGGGAAGAAAAGGGAAGCCACCCTGCTGCTTCTGGTCAGTTTCAAACCCTGTGGATCAGCTGTTAGGGTTAACAGCTGTTCCTTGGGGAGTGAAACTGACCATAAGCAACAGGGCAGCTTCCCTTTCCTTTCCCAGCCTCCCTGTTGCTGCAGGGGGGACTGGGGAAGGAGAGAGAGAGAGAAGGCATGCCTTCTCTCCCCCTCTTTCCTTCACTAACCCCCCTCCCCATGCTGTTAGGCAACTTTAATCTCTCCTTATATATAACTGAATTGTTGTTGTTCAGTCGCACAGTCGAGTCCGACTCTTCGCGACCCCATGGACAATCTCCCGCCAGGCTCTCCTGTCTTCCGCCGTCCTCCGAAGTTGGCTCAATTTCATGTTCGTTGCATCGCTGACACTGTCTAACCATCTCATCCTTTGCCGTCCCCGTCTTCTTTGACCTTCAATCTTTCCCAGCATCAGGGTCTTTTCCAGTGAGTGCTCCCTTCTCATTTGGTGGCCAAAGTATTTGAGCTTCAGTTTCATTATCTGGCCTTCCAGGGAACAGTCAGGGTTGATTTCTTTGAGGATTGACTGATTTGTTCTTCTTGCAGTCCAAGGGACTCTCAAGAGTCTTCTCCAGCACCATAGTTCAAAAGAATCTATTCTTCGGCGCTCGGCCTTCCTTATAGTCCAACTCTCACAGCCATACATGACTACTGGGAATACCATTGCTTTGACCATGCGGACTTTTGTTGGCAGGGTGATGTCTCTACTTTTTATCATGCTGTTTAGGTTCGCCATCGCTTTCCTCCCAAGGAGCAGGCGTCTTTTAATTTCATGGCTGCAGTCACAGTCTGCGGTGATCTGGGATCCCAGGAACGTGAAGTCTGTCACTACTTCCACAGCTTCCCCTTCTATTTGCCAAGGAGTGATGGGGCCGGATGCCATGATCTTAGTTTTTTTGATGTTGAGCTTCAAGCCCACTTTTGCGCTCTCCTCTTTTACTCTGAGCAAGAGGCTCTTTAGATCCTTTTCACTTTCAGCCATTAGAGTGGTATCATCTGCATATCTGAGGTTGTTGATCTTTTCCCCAGCAATCTTAATTCCCGCTTGTGATTCATCCAGGCCAGCATTTCGCATGATGTACTCTGCATATATATTAAATAAGCAAGGCGACAATATACATCCTTGTCGTACTCCTTTTCCTATGCTGAACCAATCAGTTGTTCCATATCCGGTTCTAACTGTCGCTTCTTGGCCCTTATACAGGTTTCTCAAGAGACATGTGAGGTGGTCTGGTACTCCCATCTCTTTAAGGACCTGCCATAGTTTGTTGTGATCCACACAGTCAAAAGCTTTAGCATAGTCAATGAAGCAGAAGTAGATATTTTTCTGGTACTCTCTTGCTTTCTCCATAATCCAGCGAATGTTGGCAATTTGATCTCTAGTTCCTCTACCTCTTCGAAACCCAGCTTGTACTTCTGGTAGTTCTCTATCCACGTACTGTTGAAGCCTAGCTTGTAGGATCTTGAGCATGACCTTGCTAGCGTGTGATATGAGTGCAATTGTGCGATAGTTTGAACATTCCTTGGCATTGCCCTTCTTTGGGATTGGAATGTATACTGACCTTTTCCAATCCTGTGGCCACTGTTGCGTTTTCCAAATTTGCTGGCAAATGGAGTGCAGCACTTTAACAGCATCATCTTCTAAGACTTTGAATAGCTCAGCTGGAATACCATCACCTCCACTAGCTTTGTTGTTAGCAATGCTTTCTAAGGCCCATTTAACTTCACATTCCAGGATGTCTGGCTCGAGGTCAGTGATTATACCGTCGTGGTTGTCAAGGACATCGAGGTCTTTCTTGTATAGTTCTTCTGTGTATTCTTGCCATCTTTTCCTAATCTCTTCTGCTTCTGTTAGGTCCCTACCGTTTTTGTCCTTTATCATGGCCAGCTTTGCATGGAACGCTCCCTTGATTTCTCCAACTTTCTTGAAGAGATCTCTAGTCCTTCCCATTCTATTGTTTTCTTCTATTACTTTGCACTGTTCATTCAGGAAGGCCTCCTTATCTCTCCTTGCTGTTCTCTGGAAATCTGCGTTCAGTTGGGTAAATCTTTCCTTTTCGCCTTTGCCTTTCGCTTTCCTTCTTTCCTCTGCTATTTGTAAAGCCTCATCAGAAAGCCACTTTGCTTTCTTACATTTCTTTTTCTTTGGGATGGTGGTGATTGCTGCCTCCTGTACGATGTCACGAACCTCTGTCCATAGTTCTTCAGGCACTCTATCTATCAAATCCAGACCCTTGAATCTATTCTTCACCTCTACTGTATATTCATCAGGGATGCGATCTAGGTCAAACCTGAATGGCCTCGTGGTTTTCCCAATTTTCTTCAGTTTAAGTCTGAATTTTGCAATGAGTAGCTCATGATCTGAACCACAGTCAGCTCCAGGTCTTGTTTTTACTGACTGGATAGAGCTTCTCCATCTTTGACTGCAAATTATATAGTCAATCTGATTTCGGTGTTGCCCATCTGGTGATGTCCATGTGTAGAGTCGCCTCTTAGGTTGTTGGAAAAGGGTGTTCGCTATGACCAGTGTGTTCTCTTGACAAAACTCTGTTAACCTTTGCCCTGCTTCATTTTGCTTTCCAAGGCCAAACTTGTCTGTTATTCCAGTTACCTTTTGACTTCCTACTTTAGCATTCCAGTCCCCTATGATGATGAGGACATCATTTTTTGGTGTTAGTTCTAGGAGGTGTTGTAGGTCTTCATAGAACCGGTCCACTTCAGCCTCTTCTGCATCAGTGGTTGGGGCATAGACTTGGATTACTGTGATGTTGAATGGTTTGCCTTGGAATCGGACAGAAATCATTCTGTCATTTTTGAGATTGTATCCCAGTACTGCCTTTTGCACTCTCTTGTTGACTATAAAGGCCACACCATTTTTTCTACGAGATTCCTGGCCACAGTAGTAGATATAATGGTCTTCTGAGTGGTTGCCAACTCCGGATGGGAAATTCCTGGAGATTTGAGGGATGGAGCCTGAAGAGGGTGAGGTTTGAGGAGGGGTGGGACCTCAGACAGGTACACTGCCATAGACTCCACCCTCCAAAGCAGTCAGTCCCACATAGGGAACCATTGTTGCCAATCTCCAGGTGAGGGCTGGAGACCACTCAGAATTACAAATGCTCTGCAGAAGGGAGGGCAGAAGTCAGCTGAAGTCAAAGGGGCAGATAATAGTAGGTTGATGGTTAGCTGGGAAGGAGATGGGGTTGCCAACTACATGCTGACAAATTCCTTGGGATTTGAGGGGTGGAGCCTGGAGAGGGTGGGGTTTGCAGAGGGGTGGGACCTCAGACAGGTAGAATGCCATAGACTACACCCTCCAAACCAGCCACTTTGTTCTGGGTAACAATTGCTGCCAATCTCCAGGTGAGGGCTACAGATCACTCACAATTACAACTGCTCTTCAGGTAGCAGAGATCAGTTCCTCTGGAGAAAACAGTGGACTCTGTCATTATACCCTGCTGAGGTCACCACAGCAAATTGACACTGTTTGCCCAAAGCCAGAGCACTCCCTCAGAGCCTCTTTCTAGATTTCGTTGTATTGCTTTCACAACGGGCTTTACTGCTAGTGTGTAATATAATTAAGTTCCCCATTTCCCACTCCCCTGCCCCAGTGCCCTGGTCCCTGCCCCACCAGCCAAAAATTTCTGCCTATGGGGTTCCTAATGCACATAGTTACTTGTGGTAGCAATCACAGTTCCCTGTTGATTAAGCGCATGCATTTTATGTCCCTTTGGTTTCTGAACAAATGTGTCAAACTGATCCTCTCATCTCCATATTTTAACAGGGCTTTTGCTCTAAGTTTTGAGGTCCATGCCAGGCTTATTACCATGATTTATCTTTCTTTCTTCCTTCCACCCAAGCTCCTTCCCCTAGGAACACACAAACACCCTACCTACCTTTCTGGTTTTGGTGAGGCAAGATTAAAAGGTGCCAGAGAGTTGTTTCACTCCCTCCCGTGATGTATATACCTGTGCGCCTTAAGTGAGCCCTCACAAACTAGTTTCTGTGTAATGTTTCCAGTCCAGACAAGTCCAGAGACAAACATCGAGCTTCGCTCCAAGAGACAATGGACTATGTGGATCCTAGCCCGCTCCAATCAGGGGGCTAGGTTCCCGGCCGAGAGCCTATGGGGCTCTTGGCCACTGTAATTAACCTATAGGGAAGTAGGGGTGTGTTTTGGGTGGCGGTTTCTCAGGGGATATAAGCCAGCCTGCGAGCCGGCCAAAGTTGTCTTGTTCCTGATCGAATAATGTACGCTTTGCTGAAATCACTCTCCGACTGCATACATTTCATTCTGTTTCTCCATCAAGGCCTGTATGGGAGGGGCCTCATTTCGTTCTAGTTCTGTGCATGTGGGTCGTAGCTCCAAGTGTGTGTGAAGCAATAAAGAAGCCCAGTGTTGATGTTCCCAGTGTGCTCACTGGATAAGAACATACTAGAAGCCCTCTCACTTTTTTATTTTCATTTTTTAAAATCTTTATTAAGAGGAAGTATAACATATCAAAACATATAATAATTGCAAAACAGTATACAAATGTCCTGAGAATCCAGAATTACAAACCAACCAGTTAATCACCATTAAAATTTTTTACAACATACATCAACAGTCATAACAAACTAAGTTATTACTAAATCCGTTCACCTATACATAAGTGCTGTGTGAGCTATGAATCCCATAGAATTGAGTCAAGTCTAAAAGATAACATCTTCAGGAGTCTGCTGCTCTGATACACTTAATCCTACACACCAGATCCCAGAGGATACTATACCTCTAGTATCTCATCCAATTGGAATAGGAAATGAGAGATTGCTCTAAAGGCTGTAGAGGAAGCTGAGTGCAGCCCTGTCATGCAAGCATGGCTCTTTCATGCTGCCTTCCTCTGTCTGCTCTTTCAACAGAAAATGGGAGATTGTCCAATAGGTTCCTGCTATGACATCACAATCTCCTATTTCCATAAAAGGGCATGAGACACCATGCTCTGCTGTCTCTGCCACAGAAATGGGGTATTGTTCCTGTGATGCAGCTTCTGAGGTGATATTCTATTCCCAGTTGTCTTTTGATCTAACATTTAAAATGTGTTGGCATTTCTGAGGCAAAAATAAAGCAAAATAAAAAAACTAGACTCTTCATAGTTCTTTCTTTCTTTCTTTTTAGTGAGTATTTGTGTGTCTCTGTGTATGTGTGTTTGCAAGCCTGGAAGTCATGGTGACTTCTGGTGACCCCTAGTGGGGGCTAGGATGTTTCAGTGAGGTGGCTTATATTACCTGCCTTTGTATCCTGGCTTTGGTATCCCTTGGAGGTCACCCTTCCAAGTGCTTGCCAGGGTCGGCCCTGCTTAGCTTCTGAGATATGACAAGATCAGCCTTGCCGGGGCTATCCAGGTCTAGGCACTCTTTATAGTTTTGTCGTAAATGAGAGCAATGAGCATGAATTTAGGTGGAATTAAAGTTTTTGTTTTGTGTGTGTGTGTGTTTTAGTAAAACTATTCTTGAACACACACATGAAGCTGCCTTATATTGAATCAGACCTGTGGTCCATCAGTGACAGTATTGTCTACTCAGACTGGCAGCAGCTCTCCAGGGTCTTTCATACAACGTACTGTTGAGTCCTTTTAACTGGAGATGCTGTGGATTGAATTTGGGACCTTCTGCATGCAAAGCAGGTGGTCTGCCACTGAGCCACAGCCCCTCCCTTATTGCATATTAGCCTGATACCTGTGCTTCGCTACAATATTTAAGTTCCGTAAATGCAGTTATAATACTGAAGATGTGAAGTCTGAAAGGTAACATTTGTTGTAGGAATTCTAATGAAGAAAATTGTAGTGTAAGAAATGAAGTGAGACATACGTACTTTTTTTCTCTCTACTAGGACCTCTCTCTAGACCACATTGGTGGTTCTGCCCTCAGGTGCTAGGATCACCAGGCTGCTTGGTGAGCTCACTCTGGAGCAGGCTCCCAGAAAGGTCCTTTACTATCTCCCCATGAACATTCATAAACTCAATTGCCATGCTGGCTGTTATGAGAAATGTCTATTCAGGACTGAATCACTGATCTCTGAAACTGTCCTCAACTGTCTGCAGTCTATTTTAACTGTGTTTTTACCTCAAAACAATGAGATCCACAGCTGAGCAATCAGAGGGAGGTGGGTGCAAGCAGGCAGGTTTTACCTCAGAACTCTGAGCTACACAGTTGTCCAATGGGGCGGGGGCAAAGAGGCAGCAGCCTGCCAGGCACATGGAAAATAATTGGGGGAACACATCTTGCCCCCTTTTTTACCCCCTTCAGAGTTGTGTTGCTTAGAAAACTCTTTGTAGTGGGGTTAATGTCATGGTAGGAATGCACTCCTCTTATTTGGGGTTTCTTGGTGCAGGGTTTTTTTTGGGGGGGAGTACAGGGCATACTTCTTCTTCTTCTTTTTTTTTTTTTACAAAAATGGTTTTCATTTATGTTACATTTAAGAAGTGGGACATAGCTACGTATTCAAAACACCATCCGAGCAATCATATATTGAGCAAGTTCATATGAAGCAATTTTCTAGAACCCACATTGTGAAAAGTTAAATAACGTAATACAGGAAACCACTTTTCTACAGATTTGTGGTATATTTCCATAGTGGGTGGGGGTGTGGCTAAAGCCATTGGTGAGCCAAGGTGATCTGATGGATTAAAGTACCCTGCCCTGCTCCTACACCTGACAAACACCTGCCTATGGTGTAAGGGAGGATTGTGTTTAAAGGCATCAGGGAGGCTGGGCCAGCAGCAGCCCTAAGGCAGTACTGCTGAGCAAACCTCTCTGACAGCTGTAAGCATCCCACCTCCTCTCCTACATCTGACAGCAGTTGCCTGTCCAGTGTAGGAGAGGGAGGGGGAGGAGTATTAGAAGCCACTATGGAGACTGGACCAGCAGGATCACTAAGGTGTTACTGCTGGGGCGGGCTCCCTGGTGACTTTAAGCACCCTGCACTCACTGCTGCACCTGACAGACAGCCGTCTGTCAGGTGTAGGAGGTGGGGGGCATGTTTGAAGCAATGGGGAGGCTGGGCCAGCAGTATTGCTGCTCCTCACAGGTGGTTGGCCGTTCCTGATTTCCTCAACTGTCATTAGCTCTCTGCAGTCTCCTGTAACTGTTTTTTCCCCTTAGAACACTGAGCTCTGCAGCTGACCAATCAGAGAGTGGGGGGTGCAAGGAGGCAGCAGCCTGGCAGCCACATAGGAAACAATGGGGGATCACATTTTACCCCTTTTGACCCCCTTAGGGGATCAAATGTCTAAAAATCCCTTCAAAGTGAGCATCTACGTCATGGTAGGAGTGTTTTCCCCAAATTTCATGTTTCTAGGTCTAGGTATTTGGCTTGGGCATTGATTTTACAGGACTTTCTTCTATCTATATATGTATAGGCCCATGGAAAAACCTAACATGTAGTGAATCCCTGTCAGATGTCCAGGTGATCAAATTTGACACAATAATTGTGCAGTTGTTATTTATTTTATGAATATGATCCAGTAACCTATGAGGAAAAGTTAAGGCGCTTAAGGCTCTTTAGCTTAGAAAAACGACGACTGAGGGGTGACATGATTGAGGTTTATAAGATTATGCATGGGAAAGAGCAGGTAGAGAAAGAGGTACTTTTCTCCCTTTCTCACAATACAAGAACTCGTGGGCACTCCATGAAATTGCTGAGTGGTCGGGTTAGAACGGATAAAAGGAAGTACTTCTTCACCCAAAGAGTGATTAACACTTGGAATTCACTGCCACAGGAAGTGGTGGCGGCTACAAGCATGGACAGCTTCAAAAGGGAATTAGATAAGCATATGGAGCAGAGGTCCATCAGTGGCTATTAGCCACAAGGTATAGATAGGGACTCTGGGGCAAGTGATGCTCTGTCATCTTGGCGCTTGGGGGGGGGTCAACAGTGGGAGGGCTTCTAATGTCCTGGCCCCACTGGTGGACCTCCTGATGGCACTGGTATTTCTGGCCACTGTGTGATACAGAGTGTTGGACTGGATGGGCCTTTGGCCTGATCCAACATTGGCATCTCTTATGTTCTTATGTTCTTAGTTGTCTCTTGGTTCCTGCTTCCTTTCTTGCCTGAACTTCCCCATGGTCCAAGTTGTAGCAGAGAAGGGATTTACAATGCAATCCTAAATATGGCTCCAAATTGATTGAAGTCAATGGGTTTGGAAGAATTAAAGCTGTTTAGGATTGCACTGTTAGTGTTGTTCTCATCAAGGAAGAGATTATCTATTTGGCATATGCCTCCTGGGACTGAGCACACAAATCAACTATGTCTTTTTCATTACACCCTAAATACTGTAGCAATCACAGTGTTATCAGTGATTTAATGTTATCTGAAAGCTACACCATGGAGTGACATAATAATTCAAATTGTTGAAAAAGCATAGTACAGAATCTTCAGAAGACAATGGAATGGCATAGAAAATGGCAAGCAATGTTTTGGAAGCTTGGCAGTAATGCAGTAACAGCACACACTGGCACATCACTGATGTCAAAGGAGCTTGCATTCCAAAGTAATATTGAAAATTAATATCCTCTGAAATAATTGTCAGAAGCAACAAATCTCATCATAAAAACACAGAATTTCCATTTTCTTTGTTTCCTATTCCTACCTCTCTGCTAACTTGTCTAGGGGAGACAAGAAAGCCTGTTTTAAAATGTTTGATTTACTTATTTATATTTATTAAATAATAAATATTTGATAGTGCTGGGACAACCACAAAGAAAGAATGGGTCTGAGCTGTGGTCATTAGATGACCAACTCAATGGGAGATTCAACCCAGAGGAGCCCTGGGAAGATGTGAAATGGTTAGTAAACTTGTAAAAGGAGACACAGTCCTTAAATTATCTAGTCCCAGATTATGCAGGGCTTTAATCAGCACTCAGTTGTACCCAGAAGTGTATTGGTAGCCAATGCAGCTTTTCCAGTATGAGGTTAATATGCTCCCATCTGTGTACCTTAACCAGTGTTTTTAACTAACCTGGTAGAACATTTTTTCTAGCCTTAGTCATCTTGAAAACATTGGAAAATACACATCAAGAAGCACAGTTTCATCATACTTTGTTGCCCAATTGTCTCTAACAAATAGATGGGCTTCAAAGGCTTTGGAATTAGGTACAGAACTGCTAAGCATATGTCTTTGGTTGCAAGCTTCAGGACAGATGGCATTGCTGAAGAATAATCAAGGGAGCAAAGTGTTGGATTTAGCATGAGTATTCCTTATGCGCTTGGAAAGACTTCCCAGCTGCCACAATGGTGTTTTAATGCAACTTTATTCATTTTAATTAGAGAAGTTACTGAATTCTTGTTGCCAAAAGTGAAACGAAATTACAGTGTTTCAAAATGGAGTTGGAGGCAGGATGATATTCTAAATAAGCATTGCCATTAAATAACAAGGTTAGATTGCCCTAATTATAAGAAAGAGTTGGCCATAATAGGCACTTACAATCTGCGTGCCATACCAGTGGTATACATTACAAACATGGGGTCCCAATCCACAGAACGTATGAAGAGAACCTCCCGTTCTTTTAAATGGAAGAGCCCAGTGGCATGAAGGTTCCACAGTCTGTCACTAATTCCATGTTACAGATAACTAAGGTTAATTTTGAATATATGAAAAAGTAAGCAGGTTTAGCACAAACATACACTTGTCAAAACTGGGCATTCACAGTGCCACTCCTAAGCAATCCTAGGCAATCCATTGACTTCAATGAAGCTTCCAAAACATTGCTTGCCATTTTCTATGCCATTCCATCGTCTTCTGAAGATTCTGTACTATGCTTTTTCAACAATTTGAATTATTATGTCACTCCATGGTGTAGCTTTCAGATAACATTAAATCACTGATAACACTGTGATTGCTACAGTATTTAGGGTGTAATGAAAAAGACATAGTTGATTTGTGTGCTCAGTCCCAGGAGGCATATGCCAAATAGATAATCTCTTCCTTGATGAGAACAACACTAACAGTGCAATCCTAAACAGCTTTAATTCTTCCAAACCCATTGACTTCAATCAATTTGGAGCCATATTTAGGATTGCATTGTAAATCCCTTCTCTGCTACAACTTGGACCATGGGGAAGTTCAGGCAAGAAAGGAAGCAGGAACCAAGAGACAACTGGATCATATTCATGAAATAAATAACAACTGCACATTTATTGTGTCAAATTTGATCACCTGGACATCTGACAGGGACTCACTGCATGTTAGGTTTTTCCCTGGGCCCATTCAATTATACATTACTTGCAAGTGTCCTGCTGGGGATTCAGTTGCTGTGTGTAGATAACTTGAATTATGGCATGTGGGGAGAGGGGGCTCTTCCTGACCTGAAATAGTTTCAGTGGATGCTACTTATCCCATTTGGAGCTCTCTGTATTTATAGGTAAATCAAGGTTTTACAGGCTGGGAAAACAGAATAGTGGTAGCCATAAAATACTTCTCCCTACTCACTGGGGTCCTGATCTACATCCCTGTGTGCCTGTCTTTGACAGTCTTCATGATGGATCTGCACCTGACCTGACCTGATGACTGTGTATAGCGTAGTTAGGCCCTCTAAGCAGAATCTCAGAACCATACCCAGGTAGAAAGTCAGAATGGCAGGGATCCAGTTTCACAGAAGTTATTAGTTCCACAAAGCTTGCACACTTGTTTATGTCATTTCGGTTGATCTTAATAAAGGATATTATGTAGCTTTAGCATTTATTTTATGGATTTATCCTTAGATCAACACAGCTCCCTACAATCTCATTTGAGTTCTTCCCACAAACAGAATGATTGGAGATCGAATGACAATAGGCCTTAGTAGTCATATTTATTTATTTTTAATCACTTAGTACTGAATTCACTTTTGATCAGGGGACACATTTTTAGTCTTACTACAAATAGTCCAAATATCCAACACAAACATGGTCAAGTGGGCTTAGAGAATGTATGAAAAAAAAATCACAGCAAAAACAATCTCCATAGGAAACTTCCTTAAATCATGGATGTAGAACATGGAACAATGAAACAATATTTATAGATGCCATTTGAATTCTTTGTAGATATAATTGGAAAGGACAAATTATTTTACTGGAATCTAGCAGAAAAATTAAAGCTTATCCAACCACATCAACTTCTAAAGTAGAAGCCAGAGTTGCTGTTGGCCTTTCAGATGCATTCAATAATTTTTCTGTGACTTCACTTACATTCTTTGGCAGTAAAAAGCTTGAAAATGCATCATTTTTATTCCTGTTTGCCTTTGATCACAGACAGAGTCACGGACCATGACCCATGTGGCATTCACAGCTAAGCCAAGTCCTCTGCACTTTCCTTCCGCCACCCCAGGCAATATGATTCCCATCCTCATCCCCCCCCCCTGTTTTTCATTGTTTAACTCAACTGCCATTATGGATAAACACACATCCTGAAGTTTTTAGCAGTGGACCCGTCATAGCAGTTACAATGCTATGATGCTCAAACACAGGATATTGTTAGGTGGTTTTGTTTGCTTGTTTGCATTTTTATGTCTTATATGTAGAATCTGAATTTTTTTGGACTCAGGTTTTTGAAGATAGGAAGTGGGGGTTTCTCACTTGATGTTTTGTTAAGGACCCAAATACAGGACAAAAATTACACTTTGTTAATTCTGAAAGGTAAATGTACAAAACCAGTGACTGGGCAAACATCGAAAAGATGGTGAGTACATTAAAGGGATAGGGATTGAACCTTAGAAATTAATAGTGTCCAGGAGGGTGGAACTTAAGATTGGAGCATGCACACTATGAGTTTTAAATAGCCAAGATATGGCCAGATTCCCTTTTCCTCTCTTTTCCCTTCATCTGTCATCCTATTGCCCTGTCATTCCACAGTTTCTGAAGAGGCGGGCATTTTCTTTTATTTACAACATGGTATTTTCTGCATATCTGGAAGTAACTCAAATAAGCAGAAAACCCTAGCTTGTCGGGGGGGGGGGGCTGTTTTGCTAACATGGAACATATTAGAAAGAATGATTAAAAGTTGGGTGGGTTGGTGGGAACCGCTGCTGTAATATGACTGCCTTTTGGCTTCCTATTCTGATTGTGTGTGTGTGTGTGTGTGTGTGTATGTGTATGCCTTTATTGCTAATTTATTCCTCTGAATAATTATGATTAGTAGCAACTCTCCCACTTCCCTCTCCTTTAGTAACATCTGTATTAAATCAGGCCTTATGGTGTTTGGCATTCAACAGCTGCTTTACTACTACATTAGGTGAAACAACTAATTTTGCCTGAATAGTTTCTGATGTATGATCTGATTTATTCTTTATTTTCCTTTCCCCAATTGCTAAATTAATGTTTTCAAATGTCTTGGTGATTTTGAAAAAGTCTGCTTTGGATAAATTAATACAGCCTTTTTAGGATGTTATAGTATTTGTTTAACACTCTAAAAATCTAATTTATCAAACCACTGAATATTTTTCTAGAATATGCACCATGTAAAAATATCAGCCTCACTGAGTAATGTCCTGTTCTGAAATATTCATCCCATTGTTCCAGAAATCTAGCACTCCCTCTCCTTAAAATGCTGAAAAATGTGTGAAGAATATAAGGAAAGCCCTGCTAGATCAAATCAAAAGTCCAGCTAGCCCTGGTGGCTAGCAAGACGCTTCTGGCAAGCCAACATGCAGGGTGTGAAAGCAATAGTACTCCCCCACCCCCAGCCTTTCCCATATAATGGTACAAAGAATATTTTCCTCTTGAGTTTCCTTCAAGGGTAACATAGTTGTGGTAGATCTATTCTTCATAAATTTATGTAATTCCCCCTTTAAATGAGCTTAATCCAGTATCCCTTACTACATTTTAGTGCAGTTATAAATCAATTACATTTTAATTTCTTTGGTCCGCCTTGAAACTACTGCCAGTCAATTACTTTGGTGACTTCAGATTTTAGGAGCAAATTTGGACTGATAAATTCTTTCAGGAAAAATCGAAGTCAGAGCAGCTTTGAACACCATGTGGATGGGAAGGTGCACATTGATGTCATTTTCCTTGCCTCATTCTACTTTTAAAAAATAACTTGGCATAGCACAATAAAATTATAACCATCTGTTGCCACAAGCTATTTTCCCTGAATTCCCAGCTTTCATTTTAAACAATAATTCTTTATCCCTTTTCATTGAGGAGACACAAGAAAAAAGGTGTTGGCATGTGGTGGATGGGTACGTTTTACCTGTTCCAGTTTCACCTGGCATCTTCTTACCTTTTGTACCTTTTCTGTTTGTACCTTTCCTATTGTTTGGAATGTAGCCTATCTGAATTCTATTCAGAGTTTCCAAAAGCTACCATAAGCCCCTGGGCAAACATTCTGTTTGGGTGCCTGCTCATAAATTTATAGAACATTGAAAGAAACAAAAATGAAAGAGGGAGAGAAACAGAACAAACTGAATAAATGTAAAATTAGCCCAATTGAACTGAGTAAATTTATTCCTCCTTTGTTACTTCTCCATCTTAGCAGAGACAGACAGACAGAGGACAAAAGAGCAAGATAATGAGAGACGCTCTCAAAGAATCCAGAGTCTCTCACAACTTTTTGTGTACATGAAAAAAATTGAAAGTGTTGTTATAGAAAAGCACTTGCTTAATAAAAGCAAGAGTTAAATTAAGGAATTTTGGATTCCTAGGCTGCAGTCACAAACACTAAAAAATCCACTTTCAATGCACTTTCCAACTGGATTTTGCTAGTTTACACAGTAAAATCCAGTTGGAAAGTGCAGTGGAAGTGGATTGAAAGTGGATTATTTCGTGTGCGTGGTAGCAGCCCTAGAGAGGTTTCTTGCTGTTGTGAATATCTAAGTAACAAACATTATACCTTGATGTCCCCTTCTTTCTACCAGACCAAATCAAAGTGGTTGGACTGCCTGGCTTCTCAGGCCTCCAGAATGTCTTAGACCCTGGCAATTATATACTCCTAGCCCTGGCATTCAGTCTTCCTGACTGTTCTTCTATTTTTAATTAACTTCCAGAAATTCTTAAAAGATATGATCTTTTAAATCATTCCTTCTCAGCTTCTTTGTTCCCTCTCTTCTGAGAAATATAATAATTTAAAGTGAAACATGGAATGCCCTGGACAACCTCCCACTTACATCAATATGCAAAATTATCAATGGCCAAATCTACGCATACTGAAATCCAGAGATTAGAGTCATGAACAGACAAAATAAATGTTTCTACAAACCTGGAAAAGCTCCAGGGTTTCAGAAAAACCTGACATCTTAAAAAATATATTGGGGGAGTTAACACCCCCAAATAATTAAGTGATGCCTATACCTTTAGAAAACATGCCGTCCTCAGTGGCCATTGTGGGGTTTGCTCGACAACCACAATAGTGTTGCCAGCTTTCAGGTCTTAGTTTCTGTCAGTAAAAGGCAAGAGGGAAGGCCTTTGGCTGCTACAACCTTTCAGGAAAGACTCATGGTCCCTCCAAGCTGCAGAGTCTTGTGAGCAAAAATTCTACTTTGTGAGCCACTGGCATTGAAGTTGGGAGCTAGCGATTTGGCTACTGCATAAATTAGTTTGCTCTGGAGCCATCCTTCCTGAGCTAAAACAAAAATCTGTGAGCCGGGGCCTAAAAGACTGTGAGCTAGCTCACACTAAGGCCCAATCTGCATTTGCTATGTAAAGCTGTTCCGTGCTGCCGTGGCACCAGCTTCCCATTTGGCTTAGTATAAAGCTCTCCTCTGTCTGCATCAGGACACATGTTGTTTAGGGAGAGCGCTGCAAAGAGGGGGGAGGAGTGGCCTCCCAGGGGTGCCAGCAGGGTGCTGCATTGTGGGGAGGAAATGGCACCTGTGACCCCCCCCCCCCCGCAAGGAAAAGGGGGCAACCCGGACGGACGAGAGGGAGGCGGGTGGGTAGCAGGAAAGATGGAATGGGCTGGGTAAAAAACACAAAACACTCAGCAGTTGCCAGGCAGGGTGTTCTGGAGACTGCCCCAGGCATGCTTCTAATCCCCCCCCCCAATGTGATCACAGAAAAATGTTCCCTAGCTGCTTTTAAATGCAGATGACTGGATTTTCAGCTAACTTGTTTCCTTTGTGACAATTGGGGGGGGGGAGGAATTCAACTCCAGTTGTCAGCAGCTCAACGGTGGGGAGGAGCAGTTGTACCACCTTAAAACCACATTCAGATCAGAAGAAGAAGAAGAAGAGATTGGATTTATACCCCACCCTTCGCTACCCAAAGGAGTCTCAGAGCGGCTTACAAACTCCTTTCCCCTCCCCTCCCCACAATAGACACCCTGCGTGGTAGGTGGGGCTGAGAGAGCTCTGACGGAAACTGCTCTTTTTTCAAGAACAGCTGTGCCAGAACTATGGCTTGCCCAAGGTCATCCAGCAGGTACAAGTGGAGGAGTGGGGAATCAAACCCGGTTCTCCCAGATTAGAGTCCATGCACGGTTAGACACCATAGTGACCCTGGAGTGACAACTAAATGGCAATAAAATTATGCAGACAGCTGATGCTGAGATGAAACAATAGGAGAGTGGATGTGGCATGAAATGTAGACAGAAATTTGTGAGCCGATGTGAGATCATTTACACAACAGTGGGAAATACCAATATAGATTGGACCCATCCCAGTTTAGAGGGAACACTGTCACCAGGCCCCAATGACCTGTATGACTTGATACCCTATAATCTGTGTGACTCACTTAGGACTGGCTGCTTTCTGGCTGTTCAACATCAACCACCTCACGAAAGTCAGTGTGGTGTAGTGGTTAGAGTTTCAAACTAGGATCAGGAGCCCCAGGTTCAGATCCCTACTCTGCCATGGAAGCTCACTGAGTGATCCTTGAGCCAGTTACAGATTCTCAGCATAATGTACCTCAGGGGGGGTTTATTCTCTTGGCACCCCTTTGCAGACCATTCTTCTCTTCTTGTCTGTGTGAAGGTCTTCTCTATACATTAGCTTCCTGCAGCTCTAGTGTGACTGTCTTTTGCTCTGTTCTGCCTAGGGTCATCCACATTTCTATAGCACTGAATGACTGAGAAGTGATTCATAGCCATTCTTCCTTCTCCCCCCCCCCCCGCCAGCCAGAAAAAGTACTTAAAATTCTGAGCATGTACAGAGTACAACCCAATTATTGTCCATTTGAGCTGGGAACTTTGGCTCAAATCTTGGGGCATAGGCATTTCACCACAGATTGAGGTGTGAACTTTAATGGCTCAAATCTTGGGGCGCAGGCATTTCAAGACAGTTCACATCATTCTCCTCTCCTTCACAACAATTTTACAGCAGTGTTCAACAAGGCTGACTACGATATTTTGGCCCACTGCCTCACCCGCATGGGAGTTTGTGGGGTGGCCTTGAAGTAGCTTACCTAATTTCTCCAGGGTTGGGACAGAGAGTAGCACTAGGAAAGAGGGTGTCCTTATGCTGCCTTTTAGTGTGCAGGGTCCCTCAAGGGACAATCCTGTCTCCAATGCTATTCAACATATATATATGCCTCTCACCCAGCTGGCACAGAGTTTTGGGCTGGGTTGTCATCAGTACTGGGTTGTCATAAGTCACTGATGACACTCAGCTGTATCTGTTGATGGATGGACGGACAGATACCGCCCGATCTAGTTTGGCCAAGGGACTGGGGGCTGTGGTTGGGTGGTTGAGTTGACTGAGACTGAATCCACTGAAGATGGAGGTTCTGTGGCTGGGTCAGGGGGACTCAGGGGTGGGGTGAAATCACCCAACTCTTGATGGTGCACCTTTAACACCAGTGCCAACCACCAAGAGCTTGGGTGTGATCTTGGATGCCTCCCTATCAATGGAGGCCCAGGTCACAAATATTGCCAGACTAACAGTTTTCCCAACTGTGCCAGATTAGACAACTGGCCCCCTTCCTGTCTCCACCTGACCTAGCTACGGTAATCCACACAACAGTCACCTCCAGGTTAGACTACTGTAATGCCCTCTATGTTGGCCTACCCTTGCGACTGACCAGGAAATTACAACTGGTCCAGTATGCAGCTGCCCAGGTCTTTATGGGGACCCTTTGACAGCACATATTCAGCCAGTACTTCGCCAACTGCACTGGCTCCAGGTTGAATAACGGATCAGGTTTAATGTTATGGTATTAACCTTTAAGGCCTTAAACAGTCTGGGGCCAATGTACCTTTAGGACTGCCTCTCCTGGCATACCCCCCGAAGATCATTATGCTCTAGGGAGCAAAATCTCCTGGTGATCCCTGCCTTGACAGACATCCAGCTGTCATCGATCAAAGCCAGGGCCTTTTCAGTCCACTTCTCAGTTCTAGAGAAGTGCCACCACCATTCGGCTTTTATATATAAGGGAGATATTGTATTGTTTTAATTGCTAAATTGTTTAAACTAAATTTAATTATTGATTAATATGTAAAGGATGAGATGGTTAGACAGTGTTATCAAGGCAATGAACATGAAATTAAGCAAACTCCGGAGCATGACAGAAGACAGGAGGGCCTGGCGTGATGTGGTCTATGGGGTCGCGAAGAGTCGGACTCGACTGTGCGACTGAAGAACAACAAATGTACTTGTTGGATGCTGTGCACTGTCCTGAGCCCTTCAAGGGAGGGTGGTCTATAAATTAAATAAATAAATAATAACAATAACCCTGTGAATGGGGTATGTTAGTCTGAGAGTATAAGACTAACCCAATGATACTACAATTCCACAAGGCCTGCAAGACAGAGCCTCCACCAGGCATTTGACCACATTTAACATCTGGATGTAATATCAGAGCCTTCCCTGGGATTTTTTCCATCAGCTATATTTGTATTGACTGACTCCTGTTATGGAAAATATTGGATATGGAAATATTGGATTATTGCTTTGCTGCTGCATAGGAAATCTTTGCATAGCACTTTAGCTCTTATGTGGTTTTAAATTGTTTCAAAATTTTATATAAGCCTTCCTAAATCTGCTTCGGCAGCGAGGGCAGGGTATAAATCAAATAAATAAATAAATAAATATGATAGCATGGAGATTCAAATCTCACTTTCCCAGATCCTAGTGTGACACGCTAATCACTACACCAGTGCTCAAATTTAAACCCCTTCAACATGAATGATTGGAATCCTGCGAGAAGTGCTTTTTGAATACCAGGATCTCATATAAATTGTTCCTGAGTAAATCTTCTCACTGGGGTTGCCAACTCTGAGTTGGGAAATCCCTGGAGATTTGGGGGGAAAGCCTGGGGAGGGCAGAATTTGTGGAGGGGAGGGACCTCCAATGCAGACATTTTCTTCAGAGGAACTGTCCCCTGTCATTTGGAGATCACGGGAAATTTCAGGAGAGCCCCAGGCCCTACCAGGGGGTTGGCAACACAACTTTTCACATTACTATTCAACAGTTATGCAGAATGGAAGCCAAGGAGAGGGTAGATTCAGGCAGTCCTAAGAACACTTTTCTGGGAGTAGTGATGCCAAACTTAGTGTGGACATCAAAAGGATCCATTGAAAAAATGGGACTTACTTTTGAGTAAACCTCCTTAGGCTTGCTTACCCAATCATGGTAGACCCCTCCTCAAACAGCAATTTACAAGACAGCTCCTATTGCTACAAGTGCTCCAATGTGCAATGGATTTCTGTGCATTTCCCCATGGCCCAAGGTGTTTCACTGTAATAGTGTACTGGGAGAGATAAGAAATACAGTAGCTTACTGCTGCTGGTTTCAGTACTCTGGATAACTACAGAGAACCTTTGTATGAACTGCTGAAGAGCATAAAATACATTGGAATAATGCCTGGCCCACCAGAGATGATTCCTGGTAGTTCAAGATGGAGCCCAAGGTCCTCTTCATTATGGGAGGTCTGAGTGAATGAACATGCCCCTTCCCTTGTTATTGCTGATAAAGTCCAACATTAAGATTATGGTTGCCAGACATATCATTCTGCCAGGAAATTTAACAAAAGCTGCTTTGATCCCAGTCTTTTGTGAATTTTAAGAATATTGCTGCCTCCCATTCCAGTGTCTGCTTTAACAAGTTTTCTCAGAGAGCACTATGTTTGTTTATCAACAAGATCACTTGCTAACATTTCAAATGAAAAGCATTTCCAACAGCTATGTCTTTTGGAAAAGATAAAAATTTACTGCAATAACCGGAGGAATGACAAAGGAGTTACCTTGTTCAGAATTACTTCCCTTCCTTAATTCAATATTTATGCACCTCTAACAACGCCTCGTGGCTGTTTCTTCTTTTAGATCTATTTCAAAATGTCCTGAATCCCCACCCCTCCTTACTTTCATACCATCCAGAGACGCTTGAGTGTACATAGGGATGTGTCCGTATTTACTGTTTTTGGAGGATTACGTGGTGCCTCTTTAAAACAGATTGTGATAGGGTACCACCTCACAGAAACAGAAGGGTACAACAGTTTAGCTAGTGTTATTTAATTGTGTAATTTCAAAACTGTGTAAGAATTGAGATGGTCCTTGAGTGCACAGGCACTCCTTAAATCTTAATATTTTCTACTGGTATAGTAATATAGTATATGTTTCAGAATAAGTTCAAAATAATTATGGGGCCAAAAGTTATTGCCACAGTGATGACTTGGTTTTTGAAGGCTATGGGCAAGTGGATAAAGAGTACATAGCCAGAAATCAAATCCTAACACCACACTACACCACACCACAGGTGAACATATTTTTTACACCCTCAAGAATTAGTGAGTCTCATATCTCTTTGTGTGAAAGACGTATGACAGCAACAGCATGTCAGACAGCTTCATGGCTACAAGGTAGCTATGGTGATGGAGTTTTCTTTCCTTCTCCAACCAGCCAGTGAGGTGGAGTGGTTAAGAGTGGCAGACTCTAATCTGGAGAAATGGGTTGATTCCCCACTCTTCCACATTGAGCCAGTCAAAGTTTTCTCAGAACTCTCTCAGCCCCACCTACCTCACAGGGTATCTGTTGTGGGGAGAGGAAGGTAAGTGATTGTAAGCACCAGAGTACCGCTCCGCCAGTCAGGAGCCCAGGGGGCGGGCACATAAGCCCCACCCCCTGCTCCCACCAGCCATCAGTTGCGACACAGTGGGGTGGGGGCGAAACATTCCCCCACCTCCCTGATCCCCGGGGTGGTGGCCTTGGACTCGTAGGGGCAAATTCTACCTCTCGTGTGAGAGGTCATTATGGCTCTCCCAGCTCTCCTTCCCGGCTCCTTAAAAGGTTATGGCAGCAGCTGTGACGCCTGCACGCGGAGGGGTGGGGCGAAATGTTCCCTTGCCTCCGTGAGCCCCGGGGTGGTGGCTTTGGACTCGTAGGGGCAAATTCCACCTCTCACATGTGATGTCTGAGCGGCGTTGCCCCTTGGACATCACACGCAAGAGGTCATTCTGGCTCCCCCAGCTCTCGGGAGCAGCTCTTTAAAAAGCTATGGCCACCATCGCTGTTCTCGGCGGCAGCTGCGACGCCCGTGTGCCGGGGGAAGGGGTGGGGCGAAACGTTCCCCTCCCTCCCTGAGCCTCGGGGTGGTGGCCTTGAACTCGTAGGGGCAAATTCCACCTCTCCAGTGTGATGTCCGACATCACACGCGACAGGTCATTCTGGCTACCCCAGCTCTCGGGAGGGGCTCTTTAAAAGGTTATGGCCACCATCGCTGTTCTCAGTGGCAGCTGCGATGCCCGTGTGTGGGGGAGGGGAGGGGCAAAACGTAACTCCCCCCCACCATAGAGAACAATGGAGGGGATGGGGAAATCTGTTTGGGGGCCCGTAGAATTGGACCCCCTGGTTCAATGTTCTTGAAACATGGAGGGTATCTTGGGGAGGGGCTCCAACAGCTACCCTGTGATTTTGGAGCCTCTTACTCAAACCCCCTCCCCTCCAGCCTTCAGAATATACCCTATGTCTTCACCACTGACTTCAATGGCCCTTTGGATATAATGGGGCAGAACAGCAGGAAGCCGAATCAGATCAGAGAATCTGATTCGGCACGCAGCAGCCTGAAAGGGGCCGGAATGGGCCATTTTCGGGGAGTGCATTCGGTTCAGACGAACTGAATGCACATCCCTCCAGCAGCTTGCTTTGGCTCTCTGCAGCCTCGGGGATCCTGAGCAAGCCAAGGGAAGGGAAGGTGGTATAAACTGCCTCTCCTTCCCTCCAGCAGCCAGCTTGCTCAGGCTCCCCGAGCAAACCAAGGGAAGGGAAGGTGGTGGAGCAGCTGGAGACATTGAGCCTCAGCTCCACAAGTAATGAGCACTCGAGCCCCGCCCCCAGCAGCCCTCAGGCTGGAGCACCTGGAGCGGTCTTGGGAGGCGGATTAGCAAAAAGCAAAACCAAAAGCACAGGAACTCAAGAGAACTCCAGGAATGGAGCCGGTTCCTCTTCCACAGCCCAAAATGCGACCCACGAACCCTGAGCTTGCTTTTTCTCATTTGTGAGTCTGGCCTCCGCAGTCCTTTAACGAGGCAGCCCTGAAGCTTGGGGCGGCGGGAGTTTCTTTGCATGCAGCTTGTGTGGCTGGCTGAGTGCCTCTTCTGTTTGCCCACCTCTCGCCTCTGCATCTCATCTTCTGCCAGGCATGGAGGAGCCCAGTTCGCCCAGGCTTCTTGCCTCCTGCTGCCTTGGCCCTCTGGTGCATGGGTGAGTCCCCAAAGTTTGACTCTTCCTCTACAAGTCTCTGGCACTGGAGGTATTTGCCTCCTTCCCTCCTGCCTGCTATGGCTGCATAATTGTGTGAGAGATTTCTTAACATAGTGTTCCTGCCAGGGAAGCTGGGCACCCTGCCCATGAGTCTCCATTTCATCCTCACAACAACCCTGTGGGGTAGGTTAGGTAGAGAAGGGGAGATTTGGCCCGGGGTCACTCAGCCAGCAGAGTGAGAATACAAACCTGGGTCTCCCCACATCAATCTGCAACTCTGACCACTGTGCAGTGCCACCTTTACTGATCTGTAATGTTCCAGAGGTGTTGTAATGTAATACTCAGTTTCTCAAACGAGTGTATGCCTGTCTGTTGGTCCACTTAGGAAATTTGATCCTGGTTGTGTGGTGGGCTAGTTGTGGCAAATGGTAGGGAAGCTCAGTATTTCTGTATACAGTTGTAGGGACTTTATTGCAATGTGCTATGGTCTGATATTATGTTCTTATTCCAGTGTGGGGTGTGTGTGGGGCAATGGAAGCTGAGTGATAGGATCTCTCCTAGTGATTGCCAGAAGTGAGATGCGTCCTGGTCTTGTGTCTTACAGATAATCTTACAAATAGTCCTTTGCATTTATATCATGCTTTCAACTTTAAAAGGATCATAATGCTGATGGTGTGAACTTAGGCAAATCACGAGAGGTAGAGCAGGAAGGGTTGCATCAGTGCTTAGTTCTTGTGGCCCTTTCTTACACGCCCAGGGAAATGCTGATCGCCACTTTGGGGCCAGGAAGCAATTTTTCTCCAGGCCAGTTTGGCCCCCAGTGATCCTGGAGGGTTTTTTTTTAATCATATTCTGGGCGTGGAACAGGGGTCACTGGGGTGTGTGGGGGGTATTGGTGAATTTCCTGCATTGTGCAAGGGGTTGGACTAGATGACCCTGGAGGCCCCTTCCCACTCTATGAGTCTTTGATTCTATAATTCACCCAGGCTGGTTGTGGGCATGCCAGCACCTCTGTCAGGCAGAAGCGCCTGAGATCCTCCCCCTCCCCTTTTCCTTCATCCGACTTGGATGTGAAGGGAAAGGAGAGGGGGGGAAAGAATGGATCCCAGGTGCTTCTGCCTGTCAGAGGGGCTGGTGCACACTTCCGGTGATGTCAGGGTGTGTGGCATATGCTAATATGTTATGCTAATGAGCTCCTGCAGCTCTTTTTCTACGAAATGGCCCCTTATTGTAAGTCGTTCTGAGACTCTTTTGGATAGTGAAGAGTGGGGTATAAAATCCACTCCTACTCCTCCTCTTCTTCTTCTAGCCACTTTTGCACCTACTAGGGCAGTAGGTGAAATTGGTTCTCACCCAGGATCATGGATGGTAGGGTGGGACAGTTAAATGGCATGATGGGGGAACTAGAACTCCATAAGGCTTTGCAAAAATGCACATGCACAAAATAGCATCAGTAACATTGACTTTGATAGATACCAACAATGTCTTTTTTTAAAGTGTTTCTTTATGAAGTACTAGTTTGCTCACACTTTATTTAAATTATTGGCTGCAGCAAAGTGTGCAGTAACTTTGGGTCTGTGGGTAGGGAAACAAGGACTCCTATTGAGCTTTGTGAGAATGTGCATATGTGAAATCATGTCAATTGTATTGTACTGTCTGAATAAGTACAAAGCTGCTCATGAACATCCAAACTGCTTGACAGAAAATCAGCTCCCTGCTCGCAACTGGCAAGCAGAACATGAGCCAAACTGACTGGTGTTCAAGCCCACCCTGAGCCTGCCTTGGCGGGGAGGGCGGGGTACAAATCCAAACAGATAGAATAAATAAATAAATAAATCCCAAGACATCATATAAGAGGATACATTCTTGTTAGTATTCATCAAATGTTGTATGCCATATCTATCCAAATAAGCCTGCCTCACACTCATGGGGAGACATAAAAATATTGTGGAGAAATATTTTTAATCAGTTGACTATGGCCTAGCTCCACATGCAAATAAGATGCCCTTTGGGTCGTGAATCTGAGATAGGAGCTTTATAATTAATTAATGTGATCACCTACCAAATAGACAAATTTCCTAATTGCTCTTTACAAGAGAAACACGCAATACCATAAATAAAATCATCTAAGTATATGCATGATGGGTGTACTGTGTGTCAGTGAATCTCTACAAACACACAAAACCCTCATAGTCTGAGAGAATGTTTATAATGGGCATTATGTTTAACAAACTGGCAGATTATCCCCCTCTCCTCCCCCTCCATCCCAGCACCTACTGGCTCCTGTGAAGGCTTGGGGTCAGACGCTTGATTAAGTGAATTATAGCTAAAATCCCCTAGTATAAACCATGTCATGCCCCAGGCTACCCAACACAATACTCCCTATTTTAACTCGAAAGTTGTAGTTGCATTTGGTAAATGGCTTAATCACAGCAACATAAATATTTATGGGAGAATTGTTCCAATTAAGGGTATAAGCTTATTTAGATGGTATCAGTGAGACAGGGCTTTCACAACAAGAAAATTATTGTTAAGAGACATTAGAAACTGCTTAAATTCTAGAGGAAGAAAAGGTCACTGGACCAATGACATGTAGACATTTAATGTGGTTTGAACTAATGTTGACTCTCTCTCTCTCTCTCTCTCTCTCTCTCTCTTTCTCTCTCTCTCTCTCTCTCTCTCTTTTTCCTTCATGTTGTTAAGAAACTGACACTTTCTACAATAAAGAATACAAAATTATGGGCAGCAGAGTACACTGAATTCTTTAGGTCAGGAAATGATTGAAAGTTCAGAAAATTTGAGAAGAAATACATTTATAGGTATTTCATCTAGATATTTTATCCAAAAATGTAAAACAGAAAAGTTACAACAGGACTGTGGTCCACAAAATCAACCCTGTGGGACTCTTTTGCATAGCTTGTAAAAATCTTCCAGTTTTCTTTTTGAAAAATAACGGGAGTTGCTAAGCCTCATAGATTTTGTAATTAAGCTTGAAAAGACAAGAAAGGCTTTGGAAATTATTAGGAAAATAAATCACATACAAAATTTCAAGTTAATAGTTTCACAATAAAATACCACAGAATAACTGTCATATCAGATATGGGTTGGCAATTCACCTATATTATGGAAATGAGATGCAAATCACAGTCAAACAATCCACTCATGCAAATTGGCTGACACCTTCAACTTGCAATATGTTTTGTATGACTAGTTGGATTGAATATGTTATTCTCACCTGAATTCCAGTTTGTATTACGCTAATGCAGAGGAGCTGTGGTGGCTCAAGTGGTTAAGACGCTGAACTGCAGGCTGTGGAAGGTCGGTAGTTCAGCAGTTCGAGACCTGAGTGTGCCGCATAATGGAGTGAGCTCCCGTCTCTAGTTCCAGCTCCTGCCAACCTAGCAGTTCGAAAGCAAGAAATTGCAAGTAGATAAATAGGTACCACTTCAGTGGGAAGGTAACAGCGTTCTGTGCGCCTTGGTGTTTAGTCATGCCGGCCACATGACCACGGAAACATCTTCGGATAGCGCTGGCTCTTCGGCTTTGAAACGGAGATGAGCACCGCAACCCTAGAGTTGGATTCGACTGGCTTTCGAGCAAGGGAACCTTTACCTTTACCTTTTACCATTTGATTGGGAAAGTATTTACCTAGAGTGCAGGGCAACCTTGGGCTGGCCCTGGCCCCACTTACCTCACAGGGTGTCTTTTGTGGGCAGGGGAAGGGGAAGGCGATTGTAAGCCCCTCTGAGACTCCTTCAGGTAGTGAAGGGCAGGGTATAAATCCAATCTTCTTCTTCTTAAATCAGAGTGGAATATTGGGTTTTAACAGGCAGTTTTACACCATTATATAAGAGCAGAGCTTCATAAAATCAAAAATGTGAAGTAAAGGCAGAAATGTTCTCTGGGGAAAAAATATGTGATCTTTTAGAGGCTTCATTAATCTGCTGAACACTGTGAGTGTCTGCCATATGGTATATGAATGACTCTTAAGGAATAGCACCAAAGGAAAAACTGAATATCTGGGTTTTAAGAAAAGCCTTTGTTGTCGTTGCTGTCATCGTTCAGTCGCACAGTCGAGTCCGACTCTTCGCATCAGCAATTCTGCCTAGGAGCAAAATACATTGCTTTCCAATTAGGCATTATGCTTTTTTGGTTTTTTGGTTTTATGTTATTCATTATCGTAGGTAAATCTTTCCTTTTTTTTAATTTAGCAGCTGCAAGACATTTCAGGTCAGGTTTATTCTTCATGATGAGTTAAACACTGCATTGGCTTTTATGACAACACCATATTTTCGATGTGTAGATCTGAACCAGCAATCAAACAGCACCAAGTCAGAGCTTCTTGTTGGCTAATTCAGAATGCCTGTAATAGCAAGAACAAGGAGAATGCATTCCCATGAGCACAGCTGGGATAGGTGGGGCCACAGTGCAACAAGACACCTGGAAAAACAGAAACTATATCCTACAAATGGTTGTTCAACTTTCCATATAATTACATAGACAGGAAAAAGAACAGTAATGTTAGAGACCAAATGTTCATGTTAACCATACCCACAGCTTGCTCAGACTGTAAGAACTTTCCTTAGCTAACTCTTGTGGCTAAGTCTCTCAGCTCATGTGATATTATGATGTAAATATGAATCTGGGAGTTTATTCATAGGAGACAAATAACTTTTTCCATATGCACATACATAGTCATGATGGAAGAGGGTAGATTATGGTTGTTACTGTGGGGTATTTCCAGCAATGCCTACCATCTTGTAGTACTGCCCCAGTTTTGTTACGGTAGAAGATTTGGATAAATTACAGACTGCCGTATATCAGTAATGTAAACCAATCATGTATTGGTTTGATTTTTCTGAGTTTGAGGTAAAATGGTGGCATATTGGTTCAGAAGCAGTTCCCGCCCAGCTTCCACTGTCATGCTAATAATAAAAAATACTGGAAATTTACGCTACAATGGTTAGGTCCAAGGAAAGCATCCATTCTAACCCTCCAAAGGGTCCATTTAATGTTAGAAACACTGTCATAATTTTAAAATACACTTCCACCCATTTTATTTTGTAATTCTTAATCTCTCTTGCCAAATGGTTTCCATAGAGCTTAATATAATGCAGCATAAGTGTGAGGGATGTGACTGTACACATGGGTTGTGGGAGGAGATGGAAGAGGAGGGTGGCCGGCAGAAAGCCAGCCCAAAGGGAGTGGTACAGCTTACCAATATGTGTCAATGTACTTCACTGAAAGACACAATCACAAAGCATCTGCAGCATTACTCATACAAGCCTCAAGCGCATCTTGGTTTAGACATTTGACTTTACTTTTTGCTAGTAGCAGGAGGTCTGAGGTTTTCTTTGGAGTGAAAATTTAATGTTGTGAAAGTTCTACACTCAACTTAGTTAAAATATTGGCCAAACAGAGAGAACAGCAGCTTGTTTTTTGTCTGGATTGTCACACTTCTAGAACATTCTTTTTATTAAGGGGAGGGCAGATGGAAGAAGGCTTTCTTTACCTTTTTATCCAATAACAGAGGTCATTTCGGGGGGGGGGGAACGCGGGGGAATGCAGTTACCCCGGGTGAGGTACGGGGCGGGGCACATGATGAAGCCCCGCCCCCTGCTTCCGGCCGCCCCACTTCCAGCCCTCATTCAGCCAGGAGGAGGCAGGAGAAGAGGGAGGGTAAGTTGCTTCCTCCCTGCCTTTCCCCATCCCTGCCTGCCTGGGGCCAGGGAGGGCCTTCACGGGGCTTCCTTGCACTCCCACCGGCCTTGCAGGTCCACCGCCGGGCCCCTCATGGGGCTCGGCAGTGGAGCTGCAAGGCCGGCGGTGGCGGCCGGGACCATTGGGGGTGGAGTGTGTGGCCTTATGACACATTTCCGGTGATGTCAGGGGGTGTGGCCTTGTGACACACTTCTGGTGATGTCAGGGGGTGTGGCATATGCTAATGAGTTATGCTAATGAGTTCCCCTAGCTCTTTTTCTAAGAAATGACCCCTGTCCAATAGGGTTTTCAGATCCATAAAAATTGACTTGCTGAGTAACTTTTAATGTTGAAAACCATTTTGGTGTATTTGGAGCAAAGATAGTGGACCTTTTTTTAAAAAAAAAACACCCCCCAAACCCAATATATTATTGCTGTTTTTGCAAATGAAAACTACGATTCCAAGATCCTAGTGAGTGCTTAATTTTTGTCCCTCTCCCTGAATGTATACTGTCAAATTTTCTACAGCTTCCAAATGATACATAGAGTAAATGCCAGTAACTTTCTTAAGTATTACAGCATGAACTGCCTGGCTGTAAATCACAGTATCATATTTCGTTACTGAAGAATTTGTGCCAGCAATTTGCCCTATAGAATGAAATGTGCATTTTACTGATAAAGGCAGCAGGGAGAATCTCTTCATGCTCAGTAATTTCCCATGCTCTTGCCAACCTCCCAAAGATAAGTATTCAGACAGCGGAGGTTTCCTTTCATAATGGAGGCTCTAAAGGCTTCAGCCCTTTACTTCTATCTAACCTGCTGACAGCTTCTTAAATGCACCAGCAGTTCTCTATTACCTTGTGGGACTGCTGATAATTTTCAGTAGGGCATGAACAAAATGGCTTCAGCCTTGGGTGTTGTTTCCCCCCCCCCCCTGCACTTGCACAAATATTCACTTGGCTGTTTATTTTTACCTGATCCCATCTGGATTTGTGAGAACTTGGTTGTCTGTTAAAGGACATTGCAGGCTGAACAGAATGCACCTCACAAACCATCAAGGATTTTTGTCTCTTTTGTGTCTGTCAGTTCCGGAAAAGTCAAAATGAAACTGTACTTTGTTTATAGAGGATGATACATCCGATTGAGTCGTGTGGTAACTGATCTACCAGCAGACTGTCTTATACTCTTCTCTGTACTCCATATGGCATATTAATAATTGCACATTTAAAAATCAAAATACAGGGGTGCCTTTTGTAAGAAAATACACTTTAAATTATTCAAGAACTTGTGGGCTTCCTATTTTTATTAGGTCTGTTTTAAAAAAGAAACGCAGTTATAGAGAAACCCATTTTTACCATGATAATATGATTCTATATGCTTGAATTAACCTGTCACAAGGTGGGGGGGGGGGGAGAAAGAGTTGCCTGAAGATTGGCAAGAGAATGGGAGAATTAGGTGAACGCTTTTGTTGAGGACATTTCCAATCTTCTTCACATGTCAGCGCATTCAAATATTGTAACCTGGAGGCTTTGTTCCTTCCATTTCCCATTTTTCCTCTTACAACTTCAAACTAACACATCAAGTAATGAAATGTATCCCTAATATTTATAAGAAGGGTGCATGCAGGAGGAAATCTGCAATTAATATGTAAATGAAGCTGATAACGTTTAAGGCAACAAATGTGCTACTCTGAGGAGTCACCATCAGGCATAGAACCCATTGCTTCACACTGAAACATCAAGTTGTTTCTTGATGTTCAAAGGCTAAATAGTTTCCAGAATGAGATACCAGGCGGGTACAGTAGTATTACTGGGTTATGTTTGCTTCTTGGAGGAATTATTCTTTTAGAATCATTGTTATCTAATCATACTGAATTCTTTCTCTGAGGTTGCTTCCACATAGAGATTTTTCACTGGTTTGGCATCCAAATGTCAGTGGGATTTTTGGAGTACCCATATTGCATTGTATGCTAATTGTCAATTTTCCAGGATTTTTCTGCTTTGATACAATTTTTCCCAAGTCTGGTTTGATGTGATCTTTTTGGATGTAAGTACCATTTGATTGGGAAAGTATTTATTTATTTATTTATTTATTTCATTAGATTTTTACCCCGCCCTCCCAGCAAGGCCTGCTCAGGGCAGCTTACAGCACAATATAAAACAATACAGTATAATAATTCAATATACCACATAAAATCCAAACATACAAAAGTTTAAAACCACAACTATACAGCTTATTAAAGTGCTGGCATTTGATTCCTCATGTACAACCCGCTTCTTAGTCTCATTCAGATGTCCCAGGCACTTGGGTCAGGCTATACTTGGGGGGACCCCGGGGGTCGGGCTCACTCTCCATAACTGTCAGATGTCAGTGGTGGCAGTGGTGGTGGTGGATCCAAAAGCCTGGGGGAAGAGCTCCATTTTACAGGCCCTGCGGAACTGTAACAGAGCAGTAATGGACCGAATCATTCTAAACAATTGAGCTGGGCGTGAGCTTGCGGACATATAATACTGTCTTTTAACAGCCTTGACTGCCATCTCATAGGAACTCATAAGCATCCTATAAGATGCTCTTGTAGCTTTGTCACGAATGCGCCACCACTGCCTCTCTGACAAATCTTCACTCCTGCTTAATTAGCCTCAACTCTTGGGTAAACAAAGGAGCGAGCTTCGGCCGGGGGTGCAGAGGGCGCTGGAGAGCGATCTCGTCGATGGCTGTCAAGAGTCAGCTATGTCAGTCCTCTACAAACTCATTCAACGAGCCACCAGGGGGCATCGGATCCTGAAGAGCCATTTGAAGCCCCATTGGGTCCATTTGGCTCCGTGGGCGAGCCAAAATGGGCTCACCGCCCAAACAGGGTTGGAGTGGAGTATTCAAGCGGGCCTTGAAGGAGGGCGGGATAGAAATCGAATAAATAAATAAAATAAATAAAGTGGTCTGACCATGGTACTGCTAAAGCAGCAATCCGGTCCACTGTAACCCCAGTTGTGAAGATCAAATCGAGCATGTGCCCAGCCCGGTAAGTGGGGGCCGTTACAAGTTGAGAGAGTCCTTGGGCCATCATGGATGATATCAGGTCCACTGACTGAGTAGAGGTCATGTCATCAGAATGGATGTTGAAATCACTCAGAACTATCAGTCTAGGGTATTCCAGAGGTCGTGTCATCAGAATGGATGTTGAAATCACTCAGGACTATCAGTCTAGGGGATTCCAGAGTCCAGCCTGATACGGCCTCAACCAGGGACAGTAGGCTATTGGCTGGTGTGTTGGGTGGTCGGTACACCAGTCAAATTGCCACACTATCCTTGGCTTCCCATACCAGGCCAACACACTCGATGCCCATGATCCTCGGTGGCGGGAGCACCCTGAAGGAGTAAACCTCCCTGATGAATAAAGCCACTCCTCCCCCCACCCCCCAGTCCGGAATTGGTGAAGGACCAAGAACCCAGGGGGAGCCACTTGGGAAATCATGAAAGCAAAACCAATGGATGCCCGCAGCCGCCACCTGCTGGTGTATGCCCTCACGTCAGTGGTGGCTGAGGGCAGCAAGAGACGAGACGCAGGAGGAAATGGTTGAAGGCAGCAGGAGGTGGAATGCAGGGACAAGGCACATCCATATCAGCCGTATCGGCCAGGAATGACTGTTGTTGCGAGCAGCCCCAAAATGGCGGCTGCATTGTGGAAGCAGAGCTGGTGGACGCCCACAGCTACTGTGCATCCAATTGACGGTGGCCTGGTCACCAGGAAAGTCCAAGGCATCAGCTGGCCAACTGTTCGAGATCAGGCCGCCCTGGAGTGTTGAAGGGCTACTCGGCAGTAGGGGTGTGCAAAAAAAAATTCAGTCCGATTCGGATTCGGCCGAATTGGGCAGAATAAATTTTGGCCAGCATAAAGACTCCTGCATGTCAATTTCGGCAGTACAGCTGATTCAGGAGTCTTTCGGCCAGCCAAATGTCAGTTTCAGCCCCAAAGCCCATCTTTTGAGGCTTTTCATGAGAATATTTTCATATTTTTATATTGTCTGTCCATTAGTTATCTCTGTCTTGATACTTCACATGAAGGAAAATCTTCTTCCCCTACCTTCAGGGAAACATCTTTCTGATTCAGTGATGTATAACAGTAACAGAACTGATTTAGATGCAACATTTAATTCCCTCTCTTCACTTAACTGAACTCACTGTGTGTATATTTCCCACTGACTTTAGTCTTAATTTTGTATGCACAAAGTCTCTTGCCCTACATAAAATATGACTTTTGAGCTCCAAAAACGTTTTGTTTACAGCAGTAACTGCTGAAACAGCCTTTTCCCACTAAACTTTCTGAAACCTTATTTGTCTTTCACTGGATCAAAATTGAAATATTAAAACTTCTGACAGAAAAATGAATTGTCAGTGCATGAAAGTATACCTTTTGAAACAATGAACATGAAATAATTTAAAGCATGCTGGCTGCATATAAAGAGTAACAGAACCAAAATGGCTATATTGGTTGTCTGACTCTGTACTATCTCCCAAACACACTCCAGAATAAGAACAATTATGAAGGAGTCCTAGCAGCAACAAAACAAAAACAAACATTATATGGTTTCCATTTTTATTTGTTTGTTTGTTGTTGTCATCAGGTCACAGCCAACTTATGGCAACCCTGTAGGGTTTTCAAGGTGAGAGATGCTCAGAGGTGTTTGCCATTGCCTGCCTCTGCACTGCACCTTGGTATTCCCTGCTGGTTTCCCATGCAAATACTAACTAGGGCTGACTGTGCTTAGCTTCCAATATCTGATGAGATCAGGCTAGTCTGGGTTATCCCCCTCAGGGTTATTCCCCTTCTAAGACCTTCTAAGTCACCTACAAATCAGAGGATGCATTAATGCCTAGAAGTTCCATACTCACTGGGGACATCAGAATTCCAGGAGCATCTAGTTACACGAATATCTTGGAAGAAATGGTGGAGCCTGAACTTTTGGATTTAACCACTTCTTCAATGCCTGGACATTTTAATCTGTTTTAGTGATGGTACTCAGAAACGTGGATTGTATTTAGCCTGGTGGAATTCAATGGTATAATAATTAAGTAACTTCTATTAAAAGTGGGAATAAGAAAACAGGATCTCAGTGAACTCTTGATTATTTCATATGGCTGTTCATATTTTCAGCTGAATGATGCTTCTCGGCACAGCACAAGATGACAGAAGTGCAGATTTTCCATTTACTTTAGACAGCCAAAATTATTTGATTAGCCCTGGCAACTAAAAAAGACGCAAGAGGGCTCTGATTGGATGCCTAGTCTTTTTTCCAATTGGTGTGGAAACCTGATGAAGTAGAAGGGAATTTCTTTACAGGAAAAAAAATCAGAAGAAAACACTTTCTTGTCCCCAGCAACAAAGCCTTGATCCAAATTCTATCCCCTTGCAGCTGCCTTTAAAGACATAGTGGATCTCCAGTATCTTCCTTGACTACTTGAGCCTGTCAGTGCCCTTGTGAGACTGGTGTACAGTGACTTCTTGGGAATGCTTTTGCTAAAAGTGGTAAGAAGTCATAGGATCTCTGGAAGAAAAGGTTAAGTGGAGAGTCGTCTTAATATTTCACACAGTGTACCAGTTTGCCTATGGCCACCAGTCAGGGACAACTTGTTTGTCCATTTTTCATACCCAAATGACTGCCTAGCTGTTTGGGCCTCAACTCGAGGACAGTTACTGACTGGGACCCCATAAAACCTTGAGCCAGGCATACAGATTGGACAGTGTCCTCCCTGAATATATTTAGTCACATTCCTGCACTGCAAGGTGGAAGTGAAAAGAAGAGCTTTAAACACACACAGCCCAAGCAACATGATGGATATGGATAATCCCCTCCTGCATCTAATTATTTCCAAGTATGTGCACTTTGCAAGTACTTCTTAACACTACACTATCATTTCAGAGTATTTTCTTTCACAAACTGGAAAGACCCTGCCAACATTTCTTGTTAGCCACAAGTGTTCAGACTTAATGACATTTTTAAAAAATAGGTTGTTGACTCCACTTCTTAACCAGGTATATCATATGTAGTGTCTGGCAGATCAGTACTGGCAAAAGCAAAACACAAAATTAATCTTCTCCTCTTGATCTTTATCACTACCCTCCCTCCATTATGGTTTGGCTCTAATTCCGACATTGGTTAGAAGTCTCTGCATTTGTATGTCATTTACAGCTATGCCATTCATAGCTAACAGACACCTAAAAATGTGTGGCACCATTGCTTTTTAATTACCCCATGCTTAAAAGTAACACCCTAAAGCTGACATCCAAAGTATCCTCCTTCCAAATTCTGCCTCCTCCAATTAGAGCCCTCATCCATCTCAAAACTGCCTCCAGGCACCTGTTCACAGTTTCCACAGTCTCCTTAGATCTGCTGGAAGCATCAGATAGAGTTGAATGTTACCTGCATATTGATAGCAGCTCTACCCAAATTTCTGGATGACCTATCCCAGAGGCTTTACATAGATGCTCCAAGTATGGGGTACAAGATATTGTGTATTTTTACAGTACTGTCCAGAAAATGTATAACTGACCTAGTATTTAAAAACAAGATATTATAGCCAAGCAAGATGTTGATATTGTCGCCAGCATTACCATGGCTAACAACAACAACAAATTCCTTTATCCAACTGCACAGACGCAGTAGATAATTTACTAGAGATGGCTGAAATGCAGTGGGTTTGGGGGAGGGGAATGCCATTACCTAGATCTCAATGGTGACAGTTCAAAATGGCTTTAAAAGGAAAGCTTGGTTTTTACTTGAGTTATAGATCTCTATAGGGAAACAGTCACTTGAAAAAATTACAAAGATGTATTTAAAAGGCCAACACATGCTTCATATGTACAACTGATGTTATTTATAGGGCTCTTAACTTTAGCAGGCTGCCATTTTTATGAAGAATTACATCTGGAGCTATATTAGAGCCATGAATTTATATTACAAATAGATTTAAATCAAAGCTATGACATTTGAGGGGCTCCAAAGGTGGAGAGATTTGGTCAGCTGTGTGCTTTGTTGCTGGAATGTATACTGTAAAGATATTGAACGCATATTATATGAGGGGGAAAGCTGGAATCAAATTAAGTTCTTAGGTTGTTTAAAATGATGTCATAATAGAGACACCCCTTTCTGTTTTATAGTGTTAAGGAATTGGTCATTTGTGGACTCACTCTCCAATCATACAAATTGGATGCCTAAATATCAGAATTCAAGACAATTGTGTTAGGAAATAATTTTTATTGATTTCAGTGGGAAACACATCTTCTGGATTAAATTACCCCTCGCCCCCAAATCATAAATTCTTATGCCTTGTACCCCTGACCCAGCTACCCTAGACAGCCTCCTGTCCAGATTTCTGGGAACAGGAGAAATTTCTGGGAATAGGAGGCAGTTTCGTGTAGTGGTTAAGAGCAGCAGACTCTAATCTGGAGAACCAGGTTTGATTCCCCTCCTCCACATGCTGTCAGCTGTGTGACCTTGGGTCAGTCATAGTTCTCTCAGAACTGTTCTTTCAAGAGCAGTTCTCAAGAGAGCTCTCACAGCCCCACCTACTCACAGGGTGCCTGTGGTGGGGAGAGAAAGGGAAGGAGATTGTAAGTCACTCTGAGACTCTGAGTGAAGGGTGGAGTATAAATCCTCCTCCTCCTTCAAATTAAACCTCACTTGCAGAGGAGGCACGGGGAGACAAAAATTAACATGTGAGTGTAATTTCTCTCTTTACCAGCATTTTCTAGGCAGGGCCAATTATTGTGTCACTGGTATCATGATAGACTTGTAACAGAACTGCCCCCTGAATAATGCTATGCATATCTCATGAACAGGTGACTTTTTCCGGTATTGGATCATGACCAGGTGAAATATACTTAAAATAATAGGAAACAGGGAGGTAGATGCCGGTGGGGATGGGGCTTGATTTGCTCTCCTCAGCTATGTGCTGAGTTGTGCTTTAGAAAGACCCTTCCCTGTGTTTTACATACAAAGAAGTGGATTCTCACTTATCAGGATCCGTTAGAGTTGCTTTTAAATAAATAAAGATATCCAGTACAGGTCTGATACTGAGTTAGCAGTTCTCACTTGTGGACAGAGATAACCTGGTTCTTCATTGTCACTGATCTGGTTCTCAATTCTTAAGCGTGTATTGTTCTTTTTTTTTGGTAAACAAATTTTTATTATTTTCTTAGGAACATAACATATAAAATTAAATCATTCAGTCCATTGTTTACCCCATTCCCTTCCTCTCCTCCCTCCAATGGCTTCCCGCAATGCTTCACTCCCTTCTTACAAATTTCTTTATATCATTAACACATCATTTGTTATCATACAACCTCAAGATAACATCATTTGACTTAATATTGATCTAAACATATTAAGTTTTGTTTTACATCCCAGTTCTTTTCCAGATATATTTTAAAGTCATTCTATTCTTGAAAAAACACATTATCTTCTTGATTATTCAACTTCTTTGTAATTTTATCCATTTCTGCCATGAACAGAACTTTTTGTATCCAGTCTTCGATTTCTGGTACTTTATCAGTCTTCCAAAATTGTGCATAAATCATCCTCGCTGTTGTGATAAGGTACCAGAATAAAGTCCTTTTAGTCGAGTTAACTTCTTCCATTTTTAATCCCAAAAGCAGAATTTCAGGCGCTTTTTTGAAAGAGCACTTAAGTATTTTTTGCATTTCTCTGTGGACTTTTGTCCAAAAGAGTGTGGCTTTTTCACAAGTCCACCACATATGGTAAAATGAGCCCTCATGTTTTTTACATTTCCAACATTTATTTGACATATTCTGGTTCATATTTGCAATTTTCTTTGGGGTCATATACCACCTATACATCATTTTGTAACAATTCTCTCTAACATTGGTACAGGGTGATATCTTAATAGCATTTTTCCACAAATATTCCCAGGTTTCTATGTCAATTTCCTTATTCATATTTATTGCCCATTTTAACATTTGCTCTTTCACAGTCTCATCTTCTGTATACCATTTTAACAACACTTTATACATTTTAGAGATATCTTTTCCCCCTCCACTCTCCCATACCTTTTCCATTTCATTTTTTTCCTCTCTAAAACCATAATTTCTTTTGTCTGACCTAAAAAGGTCAGAGATCTGCATGTATTTCAACCATTCATATTCATATTCAATTTCATTCTGCTTTTTCATTACCCATTCTGTTCCCTCTTTTTTTATTATGTCTTTATACAGCAACCAATCTTTGTCTCTACGTCTTGAGTAAGATGTTAACACTTCCACTGGTACAATCCAAAGTGGCCTTACATCACCAAAATATTTTTTATATCTCATCCATACCACAAATAATGCTTTTCTTACCACATGATGCTTAAAAAAGCTATCCATTTTTGTTTTGTCATACCATAAATATGCATGCCAACCAAATCTACAATCATGACCTTCTAACCCCAATAGCTTATCATTTTCTAATTTCACCCATTGCTTCAACCAGGTCATACAAACCGCTTCATAATATAATCTGAGATTTGGTAGCTGTAGTCCACCTCTGTCCTTGGCATCACAAAGTATTTTCATCTTAATTCTCGGTTTCTTGCCTGCCCAAACAAACTTTGATAGTTCTTGTTGCCACCTTTGCAGCAAATCTGTCTTACTAAGTATTGGTATTGTTTGGAACAGGAACATCAAACGTGGTAGGACATTCATTTTTATAACTGAAATTCTTCCCATCAGTGACAAGTTCATTTTGTCCCATTTCTTAAAGTCTTGGGTTAACTTAGCCCATAGTTTTTCATAATTGTTCTTATATAAGTCTATATTCTTTGCAGTTAACTCAATGCCTAAGTATTTCGTCTTCTTTACCACTTCACATTGTACCAAATTTTGTAGTTCCACTTGTTTTTGTTTCGTCATATTTTTGCAAATAAGCTTCGTTTTATTCTTGTTTACATAAAATCCTGCCAATTCTCCAAAATCTTTTATTTTTTGAAATAGTAACGGTAACTCTTCCGTCGGGTTTTCCACAATAAACATTACGTCATCTGCAAAAGCACGGTATTTATATTTAAAACCTTTATGTGTCAAACCCTTAATCTCTTGATCTTGTTGTATTTTTTGTAAAAGTACCTCCAACACCCAAATGAACAATAGCGGTGACAAGGGACAACCCTGCCGAGTACCTTTCTGTACCTTGAAGCTATCGGTCAATTCTTTATTTACATTCAGTGTAGCTCTTTGTTCCGAATAGATAGCTTCAATACAATTTCTGAACTGTTGTCCCGTATCAATTTTTTCCATCATCTGTAACATAAACTTCCAATTAAGATTGTCAAATGCTTTTTCCGCATCCACAAACAAAAAAGTTACCTCTTTTTCAGGGTGCTTTTCATAGTATTCCACTGCGTCCATTACTATTCTTACATTATCTCGAATTTGTCTTTTTGGCAGAAAGCCCGCTTGATCTTCTGAAATCACTGTTTGTAAGTAGTTTTTCACTCTTTCTGCAATAATTTTTGCAAAGATCTTATAGTCATTATTTAGGAGAGAAATTGGCCTGTAGTTCTTTACATTCGTTAGTTCTTGGCCTTCCTTTGGTATCAATAATGGAAGGAGGCTTAAGCCTATGACCCCCATTCCAGTATGTTATGATCCTTTCTAACTGACAGCATGTTCCAGCAATCCTTTGCCTTTATCCATTCTGTTCTGTAGCCAGTTGTCTTTAATATGGGAGAAGCTATGTGCTCTCCCTCTGTTGCCTCTGATCTGTTCTGCCTGCCACTGTGTGAAAGTAAAGAAGCCACAGTTCAAGAGAAAGAGATAGCTTGTGTAAACACAGGTGCTGTGTGTAGACTGAATCTGAAAGCCCCCACCCTGAAGCCAGTGGTATGGTGCAATATTTTTGCAGAAAGTGAAGACCCTCAGCAGTATCCACTGGAAATTAGCAGAAAAACCAGAGGTTTTGGTTGGATGGCATCGTTGTCAGCTGAGCTACACTCTCCATTTGTTGCCTCCCACTGCCTTGGAAAATAAAAACAGATGGTGAGAGGTGCCAGAAGAATTTCAGTTTGGAAGGTGTTCATCTACATACACATATGATGGAAATAATTCTATTTGGATAGAATTATTTACTATTTTTATGAATAAGGCACAGTTAGATCTTGATTAGTCAATTTCTGAATGACCCTAACTAGTATGTATATAAGGATTTCCTAAGGATTTCTACTTAAAATGGAGTGCCATTTAGTTACTCCCAATTGTGGCCCTAGGCAGCAAGGGAGGGATTGAGGGTGAAGGGGGAAAGAACAAGCAGACCACATTGACTGGAAGGGGAAAAACAGCCACATCTTTTATTGAATATAGTTGCATTGGTGCCACATAAGACACATATTCAGCATTGGGCAACCCACCCATTGGACAATGGCACCAACCAATGTGGGATGGCTAGTCCAGGGGTCCCACATGGGCATATACCACTACATTGATCCTTTGTCCCCTGAGGGTCCAGGTGCCAGCCCTTGATCTAGGCATAATGTGAGATGGCCCCACCCTCAAGACCCCTTATGGGTGTCCCCGGATCAGGTGAAGCAGGCACGCAGGGTCAGTCTCCCCACAAATTTGGATCTGGCCTGATGCCCAAACTGCCTAAGCTGTGAGAAAAGCATGCAGCAGAAATCTGAATACAACATACAACCTCCAAATGCAAGACCAAAGGATGGTGGGTAGGTGAAGCAGGAGTCAAGTGACGTGCTGACCCCAGCCACAGCTCTGTAAGTGCTGGAATGAAGTTCTGGCTTTCAGATACCCTGGAAGCCCCTCCCCTCCCAGCCAGGCCTGGGTACCCAATTGGCCACCTGAGCTGCAGTTGGGGCCAACTGGCACAGTCCGCAGCTGCCACTGAGGAGCCAAAAGCTTTTACTTGGTCCCCAAGCCCACAGCAACAAAAGCAGCCCCAGGTAAGTCCAAGGGCCATCATTAATCAGATTTAGCATTGCAGCCATATTCCAGTGAATCACAGCTTCTGACAAGTAAACAGAAGGTTTTGTTATTCATAACTATTAGACCATGATATCTTCAAGGACTCTCAATTCCACTGAGATCTTATTTTAAGCATGTGTACATCAACAATACAAGAAATTCATGATGAGAAAACATTATGATCCTTCTTCAGGGAAGAAAAACTTTACAGTGCTGCAAGGATCTTAATAAAAGTTGCTTGAGAAGCCATCTTTGAGAGGGAAATTAGATTAGCACAAAAACACATATACACATGGTCAAAAATTCTTTGACTACTCTTGGAGTAAAACTACAGAATAATCTACTTCAGCATGCTCACTAAAGCCCCAATGGACTTTTCACTGTGTTACTTGAGTTGCAGCTTCATAACAGTGTGTTTGTATTTGCTTCTTGGTCATAAAATGGTCTTACCTCTGTCCGTTATCATCAGTTTGAAAATCCTTCAGGGGATCTTTAAACATTACTTTAACCATATGGGAACCACTTTAGCATGACTGAGTCCCATGTGACTGGGAGAACATATAAAAGATCTAATGACATGGTCGAGTGCCAATTATGTGGTTGGGATCTGTGCAACTATACCTTGCCCACACAACTAGGTCATTTAAACAAAACTTCAGTCACACAAGAGCAGCTCATATAATAGTGTTGCTCATGTTGTCAGGGTACTGTTCAGGGCTTCCATGACTCCAAATAAACAGAAATAAGACACATCAATATAGTTGTTTTAAACCTCACCAAGTTCTCAGCGAGCAGTGATCTCGTTGTTAAGGGCCATACAGAAAAGAATTATGTATTAATTTTCACCAGCATGCTCTATTCATTGTAAAAATGGGAGGTGATACTAACTAAACTAAACATATGTTGAGGAAAGGATGCTGTTTAAAAAACACAACCCCCCCCCCCAAAAAAAACCCCACATCTTGTGCGAGGGAGAAGGGAAAAAACAGATCAAAATCCAGCCCTTTCTTCTGTAGTTTTAGAATGAAATATATTAGACTAGGAAAAAGGCCCGTTGTGGAAATAAATACAATGGCCTCTAGAAAGAGGCTCTGGGTGGGTGCCCCGGCCTTGGACACTCAGTGTCAATTTGCTGTGGCGACCTCAGCAGGGTATAATGACACTGAGCCCACCATTTTCTCCAGAGGAACTGATCTCTGCTACCTAAAGAATAGTTGTAATTTTGAGTGATCTCCAGCCCTCACCTGGAGATTGGCAGAAGGGAATAGTTGGTTTGGAGGATGGAGTCTATGGCTTTGTACCTGTCCGAGGTCCCACGCCTCCTGAAACCTCACCCTCTCCAGGCTCCATCCCTCACATCTCCAGGAATTTCCCACCTGGAGTTGGCAACCCTATCTCCTTCCCAGCCAATCATCAACCTACCTTTATTTCCCCCTCACTCTTCAGCTTTCCACCCCCCACACACCTGCAGCCTCTCCCGTGCTCTGAAGCCCTGACTGCTACGTCACATTGGCTGTCATACGGGGGCCATCTCAGCAGCATATAAGGATACAGAGCCCACCATTTTCTCCAGGGGAACTGATCTCTGCCATCTGGAAAGCAGTTGTAATTCTGAGTGCTCTCCAGCCCTCACCTGGAGATTGGACACATTTTACCTCAGAACAGCAAAACTGTTTAGAATGTTAGAGGCAAAAGCCAATCAAGTCGCATATACAAACGACCTCTGTGTTCCGAGGCAGAGGCCAATGAGGCTGCATATGCAAATAACCTCTGTGTTCTGACTGGCTATGGGGGGGGGGGGGGAACAGGAAAATGTTTAGAATGTTGGAGGCAGGACTCAGGCAAAGCAGGCAGTGGATAGGGAGACGCTCTGAATGACAGATCAGAGAGCGAACTGATTTTGAGCGTGTGGCATGTTCTAGAGAAGTGCCACCACCATTCGGCTTTTATTTATAAGGGAGATGCCATATTTTGCAAGACTGGAAAATCCTTTCAGCTGACATTTTTTTAAAGGAAAAGCTTTCTAATTTGAGGGAATGGAAGGGTCCATGGTTTTATGTCACTTTTTTCACCTTTTCCTTTTTTCTTAAGAACAACCAGTTCTGTTTCATGGACAGATGTTAAGGTCAAAAGGGAACACTGGAATCATGTAGTGTGACCTCTTCTGTAAGTGCAGCCAACTTCTTTCCCTTTGGCTATTTCTAGATGTGGGTCACTGACCTGCATTTGAAGCAAATATATCTTTTAGAAGAATGTGTAGTCTGTTTACCTGCAAGTGATGAGAATCTACCAAATCCCTTGACAGCCTGATTATTGATAAATGTTGTTTTTAACATGTATTTGTAGTTTCAATCCTTATACGTGTTTTCTATCTTAATCATGTTATATCAGAAGATCTTTTAAGTGTTTAGAACATGTTGTAAAGAATGTTCAATGAGGAATGATGGTCCAGCCTCAAACTGAAACTCTTCTAACAGCACTATGTGTGTTTAATTTTTAAAAGGAGTGCTTAAGAAATCCATGTTAACTTTTGTTGTATAAAATATTTATTTCCTTTTCTGTATTTTTTAACCTTTCGTAGAATACAGGGAACAGTTTTATTGCCAGCTCTTCATAATCAGTTGATCACATGCTTGTAGAAAGATCTAACAAGATTAATAATAATATAATAATAATATTTATTGCATTAGCAAAAAAGCCATAGCAACTGTACAGGATAAAATAAAATAAATTTTAAAAAACAACAACACACACTTAAAGGTCAACAGTTATCAGCAGTAAACTAGTTAAACTCAGGGAGATTTGTTTTCTTAATCACCGCAGCTAGAAAGGAAGCCACTATAGCCGTGGTTTGATTGTCAGGGAAGTTATCAGACAATAGCACTGAAACTACCCAAGGAAGGAGGGGAAGCTTTTCTTTTCTCATAACGGGAATGATGTATCTCTCTCTTTCCTTATTCCACTTAGGACAAAAAAGCATTATATGATCCATAGTTTCTATCATCTCTTGTCCACAATCGCAAACACGTTCCGAAAACGGAAGTCCCAAGAAATGACCAGGGAGCACCTTAGAGGGGAAACAAGATTAATAAAGGTTTAAGTGGGTAGCCTTGCTGGTCCGCAATAGAAGAACAAGATCTGAGTCCAGCAGCACCTTAAAGACCAAGAAGATTTCCAGAGTACAAGCTTTTGAGATTCAAAACTCTCTTTGTCAGATCAACAAAGCGAGCTTTGACTCTCAAGTGATCATAGTCTGGAAATCTTGTTGGTTTTTAAGGTGCTACTGAACGTGAATCTTGCTGTATGTAGAAGATTAATTGCATGAGAGTACAGGGGACAGCAGCAAGAAGGAGGAATTGGATGAAATAATCTCTTCCTCCCTCTTCCTCTGTTGGCCCGTGCTGGTGAAAGAGACAGTGTAGTTCTATTCCCATTTTATTCACTGAAGCCCACTGACTGTGGTGTAGTTTGTTCATGAAGGTCCCCTGACCCTCATGGAAAGGGGCCATCTGATGGGGGAAGGTGAAAATGGGAGAAGATCTGAGAATTCTTTCCATGAGGTATTCTGCAAGATCCAACTCATTAAGTGTTTGACATCTGTTTATGAACCTGTCCTTTGTGTTGCTTAATTTTTTTTTAATTAGGTAAAACATTTGGCTTCTTTAACACACTTCTCCCAATAAACAAAGCATAGTTGGGCACTGTGAATGTTACAAAAAATATATTACTGTACTCCTTGCTACTCACAGCCCATATGCTGAAGTATCTTGAAAGGCCTTGTTCTCATTTCAGTATTGATATGCTGACAATGTCCCATGATAATGTACCATTATCATTAATCATTAATTTTCTCTAATATAAGCATCTCATAAACAGTGTTAAGCCAGCTGCAAATTGACTAAGTTCTATTAACTTTTACAAGGTTATACCAGATGATCTCAAGTTATTTAAGGAAATATATTTATTTGGCTGACATTAATCCAAGTCTGCAATTAAAGAAGACAGTGCCTTTTTTGTTTTAAGAGTACACAAAGGGAGACTTAAATGAAATGTTAACAGCATGTGGTCAACTTATTGTGCTAGTAAGAATGGAAAAACTTTGCTTTTTAACTACATTCTTCAATGCACAGCATATCTTGGCTAACTTTTGCAATATTAACTAAAATAGTCTGTTGTACCATTTGATGTGTCTTTGGCAAAGTTTCAAAAAATGCAGATTTCAGCAGAAAAATATGTCCTGTTGTTGAGTTGCAGAGGTACAAAGAAAGAAAAGAAATCAGTTCTATTTGCTTTGGGTTCATCTTGGGGAAAAAACAATATTAAAACATATGGAGATCTAAGCTAGTGTCTACAAATGCCTGGGTCACACTAGGGATGCTTGAACACCCACTGGCTTGGCTCATATCCTCTTTGCCAGTGGCAAACAAGAAGCCATTTTTTAAATGTGTTCATCTGTTCATAAACTAGTTCATGGCTGTTTGGAAGGCTGCTTCACCATAGTCTTGCCTAACAGTTCAGTACAGCACAATAGACTTTACACATGTTCAGAGGCTCACACAGCTCAACTAGGTTCTACTTCCCCTTCTTTGCTGTGCCAGTGCTTTGCTCAGCAGGTAGTTGTTTAAATATGCAGCTACATCAGTAATCAATCATATCTGCCAGTCATAAATAAATGCTGTGATTTAAAAGAGCTTGCCATGTGGTGTTTGTCTGTCTACTGTTAACAATGTCAATGGCTGCTGATTTGTTTGTGCATGTGCAGCTTTGAAAAAAAAAAACCCCAATGCAAATGCAATTGGCAGGCATTTGAGTTATTTCAGCTGAATCAAATAGACCCAATGATCAGTTCACAAGTGATTGCCATAATCCAAAAAAACAAGTTTGAGCGACAAACATATTAGAGAAGAAAATCACAGCATCTTGGGTTCATACAAGGATGTACAGCTGCCCTAATAGGCAGCTGAATATATGAACTGGGAAGTGCTGTTTTTGAAGCAAGAAGACATATGACATCACAGTCTAGGGTGTTACATCTCACATGAAAGTCATCCTTTGATGCTGTGATTATTAGAGTCGAAAACAAATTTTTACATTGAACTTCCATTATATCTGTCTGTCTGTCTGTCTTTCTCCATCACACTTTGTTGTAAGCTGCCCTGAGTCCGTTTGCAAGAAAGGCGGGATACAAATCTCAATAAATAAATAAATAATTCTATTTGTTTCCATATTTTGCTAAATGCAATTAAAATTTGGGAACAAGGACAAGAAATAATCCCTCACAGTAATTGAGGAAAAGAAGGTCCAGTGCTAATCATGATGAGAAATTCAACTCTCTCGCTGCTGTGGTCCGAATCAAAGCTCTTGGCCACCATAGATTCAGGCAACCTAACACAGACTGAAGAGAGCAATGGAACAGAGAGTACTGTTAAATTATTCACGTTTAAGTGATAGATAAGAGTTTTGCACAGTCTTGCTAGGATCATCATAAAATCTGATTCTAACCTCTATGGAAAAAATAGATGTGAGACTGGGGACAGGCTATTTCACATGGCCCTGCATATGGGCTGACGTGGGTTATAGATACATCAGCTGCAGTTTGAAAATTGCTGAACTGATAATTTGCAAAAGTCATAAAGGAAAATATTGGAGGGGGTAGCACCTGAGATACAAAGGGTGAAGCTGCCTAGGACTTTTGGTCAAACACCTCCAACCTGCATTAGGAGCCAGGCTGTTTCTTTCTGCCTCCGACCAAACTGATTCCCACCAAGTTTGTATCAATCTGTTGAAACTGCATACCTATTCAGCCACAACATCTCAGTAAGGATTAATCCAGTTTTGTAAAGAAAGCAACAATACACATGCTTTGGGTGCAACAGAAAACATTTACTTTAACCACTCTTGATTTATGTAGCTTGGCATTATTGATTTTAGATGAATGTAGGAACTGATTTCATGGAACAGCAGTAACAAACGGTAGATACAGAATTGTCATAATTATTGATTGTTACACTTCTGTGGTAAATCTGTTAATTTATAAATCTCAGATGGCCAGAATTGTCAAAGAATGGAATTCCGTCTTTGATGTATGTTTGTTTTACATCAGATAATCCTGATTTTTGTTACTTTTATACTTTTATATGGATTGAGTATTGTTTCATTTATGCAATGTTTCTAGAAAGGCATAAATGGAACAATACTCAATCCATATAAAAGTATAAAAATAAAAAAAATCAGGATTATCTGATATAAAACAAACATACATCAAAGACGGGATTCAATTCTTTGACAAGTTACTGTTCTGATTTACCATTCTACTTGTAAAGTGGAAATAGTTATATATGTACATATTCCCACAGGTTTCAGACAAAAAGAGTCAAGATCACAATCCAGTTAAAACCACATACTTTTATAGTTAAGCATGTTCAAATATCTCCCAGTTAAATCAATGGGCCTCTAGGCTGGCTTTATTATCTGAGAAGCTTCTTGTAGTTGAATATCAGGCAATCTGTTTCAGGAAGTTGTCTCCATAGGGAATTTTGCAAATCCTAACTTCAGACTATAAAAATCAGAAATATTGTTACATATTCCCAAGAATTTTTTTCAGACTTTTCAGAATTCAAAATCACAGTGATGGACATGAACAGAAGGCATGTCTTTCAGTGGAATGGAACTTTCCTTTCTTCCCCTTCCTGCTACAGGCTAATTACCTCCTCAACTTGTTGCTTCTGGGGAGCAGGGAACCTCAGGGCAAATTTGGGGTCTGCAGTGGGAGGGGGGAATTGGCAGAAATTGCCCCCTCTCCATAAACAAGAAATTTAGTTTAGATTCAATCCACAATATACAAATTAGTTATTCTTTTAGATTCTATTATAAGGGAGAAAGCTGTCAATTTGTGTCAGATCAGCCAACTTTAACAATGTTAAAGCAAGAAAATGGCAGCCTGCAGCTCCTTCTTAGACAGACAGCTCTTCCGCATTCTCATTTTTGTCACTTGTTTGTCTCTATTGCTTTGGGTCTCCCCCCCCCCTTTTTAACCAAGGGACTGGGACTACTAGAGAGAGCAAAACACATGGGGGGGGGAACCCTGAAGTAATAGGAACACACAAGTGATGATAATAAGAATGTGGAAGACAGGCTAGTTAAGTGATCTACAGCGCTATCCTAAACAGAGTTATTCCCTTCTAAACCCATTTACTTCAGTGGACTTTGAAGGGTGTAACTCCACTTAGGATGATACTGTTATTGTTTGTATGCTTTATTCTAATCATTCATATTCTTCTTCAGCAAGTATTAAACTAGAGCCAATTGAGGCTAATTCATGTGAGAATTTTTGACAGGATGTCAAAGTCACCATGAATTGGGGGATTTTTTTGGTATTCTGTGAATGAACTGGCTGATTATAATGAATAGTCATTTTATAAATCACAGCAAGGGAAAGGTTGAGGTCAATGGCTAGGCATGTGTTTCGCATGCATTCAGCTTCATGATCTGTCTCTGGCATCTCCAGTTGAAACAATCTCCAACAGTTACACTGACAAGACAGCCTACAGAGACTTTAGAGAGTTGCTTTCTGTGTGAGTAAAATAGTAGTGACCTAGATGTACTAATGGACTGACTCAGCATAAAGCAGCTCCTTGTCTTGTCTTTGCACATGTCAGAGCATTCATAAAAACGGACACCAATAATAAAAAGAAACAAATCAATTAATTCTAATATTACAGTATAAATAATAATTAGGTAATGGGTGTGAAAGTGGTTTCTGATGTTACAGAAGTAGGGAAAACAGCTGCACGAGTTACTTCTGCTTTAAAAAGAAAACTTCTGGTGTAACATCCAAACATTCAAAGCTGCATATCTCTCCCACAGTAAGATATCGACATGTCTTCCCCATCTAGTTTCCACACCTCTCACAGCGGGGAACAGGCTTGTCTTTGGAAGTAATCCCAGAATTGACAAACAGCTGAGGCAGAAGCATCTCTAATGGTTAGAGTGTTGAACTAGGATAAGGGAGAGTCGGGTTCAAATCCTCACTCTCTGGTGAACCTTCTTGGGTGACCTTGGCTAGTCACACTTTATCAGGCTAATCCAGGTCTTAGCAATTTATGGCTCTAGAGCTAGTATGGAACCCAACATGGCTTTTAATAAAGAAAATGAAATCTTTAAGTGAAATACATTACATTAAGGTATATGGCAAGGATAGGTGAGATACTAGAATAACTAGCATATGAATGAAATGGCAGGCAAAAGGACAAAAGGGCTTCTGAGAGAGTCTTTATAGAAAGGGACATTACAGAGGTGAACAGTTGGCATGTACAAATTGTGGGTTGGCTCCAGCAGTAGATTTTCATGAAAAGAAGTGGGAGGCTTTGGTTAATTTTTTTTGTTTGCTTGTTGAATCACCTTTCCACTGTAAATTAGTCTCTCATGCTGTTCATTCTCCCACAAGGTAAGCTCTTTGGGCTGTTGTGAGATGGGAGAAGCATGAAAGTCACATTCTGTTGATAGAAATCCATTCTACTGAATCCAACCCCATACAGAGATTGATGCCAGGGCATAGATTAATTGCACAAAGTGCTCCTGTGTATATTTTTTACTAATTGTGAGATCTCATACATGCCACTTCCCAATAAAGGACTCATAACAACCCACGTTTGGGCCACAGAAATGTAATGGATTTATTAATAATGTCCAGGGGTTGTCTCGTAGAAAAAGAGCTAGGGGAACTCATTAGCATAACTCATTAGCATATGCCACACCCCCTGACATCACCGGAAGTGTGTCATAAGGCCACCCCCCCCGCCCCCAACGGTCCCGGCCGCTGCCGCCGGCCTTGCAGCTCCACTGCCGAGCCCCATGAGGGGCCCGGCGGTGGACCTGCAAGGCCGGCGGGAGTGCAAGGAAGCCCCGCGAAGGCCCTCCCTGGCCCCAGGCAGGCTGGGGTGGGGAGAGGCAGGGAGAAAGCAACTTACCCTCCCTCTTCTCCTGCCTCCTCCTGGCTGAATGAGGGCTGGAAGCGGGGCGGCCGGAAGCAGGGGGCGGGGCTTCGTCATGTGCCCCCTGTACCTCACCCGGGGGGACTCTGATCCCCCGCGATCCCCCCCGAAATGACCTCTGATAATGTCAATTATCAGTAATGTTAAATTGTTTATTTTCAGTTATACGAATGAGCTTCCTTATACTGGCTCTTTGTTGATCTCTTTCTCTGAGTAGTTTGGCTCTTTAATTATAAAAGGTTGCTGACCCTTGGCCTAACCTATCTCACAGGGTTGTTGTGAAGATAAAATGAGACAAGCTGAGCTCCTTAAAGAAAGGTTGGAATAAAGAAATGTCTGAAATAAATAAATAATACATTTCCCCCACTAGTGTACAGCATCCAAAGACACTCTTTGACCACTTCTTTTTGAAAGTTTTTGAAAGAAATACTGTTTTTATTTTTGGAAAACATGTCACATAGAGGAATGGTCAGATGTAATGGAGACATCAACTTTTTTTCAACTTTGCACATTTTGGGTAAATTCCAGGACACATCCTACATTTTCAAGATAAGAGATTTTTTTAAAGTTCATGGCAGGAAGATCAAACAGATTTATTCAACAAAAACAATAGCTGTTTTAGGACAGTTTTCCCTAGAGTTCTAAAAATGTTCCAGAATTTTACAAAATAAAAGGGGAGAGGGTGTGGTGTGGGTAATTCAAATTACATTCAGACATCTGTATATGGAATGAAGTGTGCTTTCTCAGAAAATACTTCCCAGCACCACTGACCTTGGAGGCATTACAGAGATCATATTCTCATTCAAAGAATGTACTTGGATGCACAATGGAAATCATATTATGAAGTGAATGCCCACCCACTTAGCAAGGTGGGTAGTGGAAAACAAAGTCTCTGCACAAATATTCTGGGTTTGTTTCTTTTCTTTTTTAAAAGAACCCCCTTCTCAAACCTAAAATATTGTTTAATTATCCACTGTGAGCATTAGTGGAACACCTACATTTGTCATGCCTGGAGTTAATGAAGGAGCCTGGCTTAGAGAGAGTGTCACTGGCATACAATTGACCTTTGGTTCATTTAATAGCCCCAAGAGAGAAGATGAAACGTAGATGCTGTTAAAACTGTTTCACAGCTCTTAGGTTTGTGTCTTTAAAGTTATACAATTTCACAATGTAACTGAACTCTTGGTCATGGTCCACAAAATGGAAATCCCTTGAGCTGAAGTAGACAACAACTTACAAGCAATGAAACCTGATCTCACTTCCAAAACTGTCATTAAAAATATTTTGACATTGATTTATGGTTCAAAAATGTTGTCTATGTATGACTTCTTTATTGACATATGTGTGTGTGTGCATTAAACACAGCATCAAAGTAATGCCTGCAGGCCATGTATAAAAATTTAAAACTGAGGCAAACAAGAATAAACTAAATCCATGTGTATCTCTGTCAGTCACTGCCAGGACATCGAGGAAAAGCAGTTTACGAGCATTCTTTCAAAGCTAGAGTTAGTAAAAAATAATAATGTGTCCCACAGATATTTACCAAACAGAGGTACTCTTCTGCACTCCTCTCTGATGTGCAGCTAAATCCAAGAAACTAGTATCCCTCAGCATCAACACCTCAGAATAACTGATAGCCAAAGGACATACTCTGAATACAGTTCTGGTTAGAACTGGTTCCCCAGTTTTCTGCACTTCAGAAGTCAGCACAAACCATTGGAAAAAATTACTGCATGATGACCCTGAAGGTGGTAAGAAGCAGCTAGAAGCCTGGCAAGCGTCCAAATCTAATGATTCAAAGTCACCATTGTTCCTTCTCTCTCGGTTAAATTTTTATAGGAGAGATTGGTGTGTGTGTGAGAATGGGGGAGAGGGAGAAGACAATTTTGTGCTGTGCCTCAAGGCCAAACTGTATTCTTAATGTAGACAGATGCTCATAAACAGCTCTTAAGGAAAACTTCTCTCTACCTCTGTAAACAGTTTTGTTTTTTTAAAACTGTTATTTGGTTACTTATATTGTTGTTTTTCTTTCTTTCTCTCAATGCTTCTGTGACTTATTTTTAACAGAAATAATTTTTTGGAAAGAAAGTACTTTCATAAAGACTCAGTAGACAAGATCATGATATGTTTTATAAAATTTATAGTTTTTTAAGGTACTTTATTTGATATAGAGTGAAAAGGTATTATTATGTGTGATGAGGAATTTAGCAAAAACCTAGAAAACCAAGTCACTCTTAAAATAGAAGAGATCATCATCAATGGCTTCAAACAATGACATAGAACAATGCTTAATTCATAGAGTGAAAATCATCCCGTTGGGACGGCTACATTTCCCCAGGTTCACCACAGAGAAACAACATTTATTTATTTAGTTAGTTTTCATGATGTCTCTTAGGATTACTGTCTAAATTATGGTTTTATGACACACGTGTTATCTTGCAGGCTACCCCAAAATCTAAACTTGCTAGGTCGGAAAATTTAATATATGTGTCTATGTGCAAGAAACACACATATCCTGAGGGTCACACAGTCATACAGGAAGCAAGTTTTATTTCCAAAGTGCCTCTTTCAGCCCTTCACAGCATAGCTCCCCAGGAATTATAACATTTGTTTATTCCATCTCAGCTGGATAATAGAGTCCAAGCACTGAGTTCCACAATGTCCTCTATTTTTAGAATTATGATCCAGCAGCTTGAAATATCAGTAGTATGGCATTAGTATGTATTTGTGCGTGGGTGAGAGGAGCAAGCAATAATGATTGCATCTGATTTCTTTCTCCCCAGACTCACTGGCAGAATTCTGAATTCAGTGGCATTAGCTCTGTCCCTGGGAAATATATGTACTTATAGAAACTAATATTAATAATAATAGCAATTGTATACGGCATATAAAATATGCAAAGCACTTTAGATATATTGGTTTGTATCCACCAGAGGTTGTGGGGGTTTTTTGTGGACAGAGGATTTCCACCCAGAGAGCCTGATTTCCTAGCTTGCTCCCCCCCATGGCAACCTGAAATGCTCCTGAAATGTTGTTCCCATGGGACAGGGGACCCCGAGAACAGAATTTCAGGGAACATTTTGGGCTGCTATAGAAGGAAGATGTTGGGAAAGTTGTGTACCACAGGCAGAAATCTTTCTACTCATGAAAAAATTCTGGTGGTTTATCTGTGCAATCTTGACAGTAACCCTGGAAGGCAGGATTGTTTCCCCCATTTTTGAAGATGGTGAAGTTGAAAGAGAATTGGCTAAGGCAAGCTGACTTGAATAAGGCAAGTTAGTACAGACACAGTTGAAGTAAAGTTTGCACTGACGGCCTGCAACTTCACCAGGTCTTGGTAATATAATGCCATTTCCATCTCCAACAATCCCCCCCCCCTTTTTAGTAAAAGCAGCCATATTAATCCTGAAATTAATTTTGAGTAATGTTTGGCCCTTTTCTATAAATAGAAAGAAGTGGTGATGTATATTATTTAGAATCAGAATGAGAAGGGATGATTTTAGCGAAGGTGCAATTTTCACAAATCATTGTTCCTTTGACAGTTACTGATTTCTGCCTGTGTTCCCAATATCTTTAAAAATCAGTTCTAATGTAGCATTTTTTCCTGCATTGTGAAATACATAACACTGGAAAGAAACATCAACACAAATGTTATGGAGAATGCCCAATGATCAGAAGTTAATAAGTATCCGGTATTTTACAAGAGGATCTTTTCTGACAAATCTATTTTCCCCTCTCTGTGGGAGCCATTCTATAGCACTTAACACTGAAGAAAATATGTTGTAACTGACTGTAAACCATAGTATATTCTGAGATGCACAGTACTGAGATATCTGCTGAAGTTGAATTTCTGGTAAAGGATCTATAAAACATTGTACATTACATTAGAAGACATGACACTGCTTTCTTCTGAAGTGCTACATTCTGGTCATCTCTACTTATCTTCCTTCTGCTGTCTATTGCTGCTTGATATGTGTCTTCCAGACAGCATACTGCAAAGGAATCAGATGCCTTAAACACTTAATAAAGAACAGCGTTTATGTTGAGATAATGTCAGTTATTGGAACAGGAATATATAATATCACACAGTAAAGCATAAAATGTATTCAAGACAAAGGATATAAGCTGTTATTCTAAAATCTTGGTCGAGATTGAGAAAGCACACAATTTACACCCTGAATGATCCCTAAAAAACAGACATCACATAGTCACTCCATTCTCAGAACCTCTCCCAGCAACAAAATTGCCAAGTATTCTGCCCCCCTTCCTCCCTTCCCCCCACAATGCCAAGTGCTTCCTTTATACCCAGGTCCCATCCTACACAACACACAAGTAATGGAAAATAATTAGATGGATGAGAAATCCTCTGTCATGCAAAGTGCATCCGTCCTGGTGGTGGTGGCAGTGGTGATGGGGAGATTTCCTGAAGGACTGAACCAGATACAAGGGGATCATCTGCACTTTTTGAAATAGCTGAAAGCAGCAGCTGCAAGAGAGGACCATTCAGATTGGGACTCAACACTGGGGAGGAAGCTTAATGCTTTGCCCCAAGCTGCTTCACCCAAAGGTATTTGCTGTATTGAAATACCCAACCCACAGCTGATTTTGGTACTTTAAAAAGTGATATCCTTAAACATGAAGCTCCCAGTTCCTGTCTGGTGCAGGGCTACCAGAAGAGAGGGACTGGGGGGAGGACAAAATTCCTGGGGCCCAAGTCAGGCGGAAGACCCCAGAAGCCAGCATCATGATGCATCCAGCCAAATGCCTTTCGATTTATTTTAATTTTAATGCAGCTCTGGCTGCAGCCACTAGGAGAGCAAGGAACACTGAGCACAGTGAAAGACACTCTGACTATTGGCTAGACCCACCTTTCTGCAAGACTGAAGCAAACCTTTGCCTAACAGATCATGCTAAGCCCAACAACCAAGCTAACATTAGAGCAAAACAAGCCAACATGGCTAATGGCTGCTTCAGTAACTGCCAAGTTATTGTTTCCACCAGATGTTGCAAAGCACTAGTTAGTCTGTGGCAACAAGATAAAAACCTTCTGTCTCGTTTCCTTAATTTCTCTTCCTCTGTTCCATACTTTTCTCATTCATTTCTCTCTCCTTCCACCTATTTTTTTCATGTTCCCCCCTTTATTTTGAAGTCTTGACACTTCTCATCCCTATCCTGCTTGGCAACTTAGAATGTACTTAATAGTAGTATAGCAGTGAATCTTTTTAAATATTGTGAACAAAATGATGCTTCCCTCTCCTCCACCCTTTGCATGCATGGTAACGGAACATTAATCTGTTTTAGTGGTTATACATGTGGAACAGAAGTTAGAACTCTCAGTCCAGGCAGTGGGTTATTATTATTATTACTGTGTTGGTGGAAGATCTAATAGCTTTTTGTAAGGGCTACCTTGCTATATGAAATATGACAATCTTTTTAATTGTTGTAGATTTTCCGGGCTGTATGACCATGGTCTTGGCATTGTAGTACCTGACGTTTCACCAGCAGCTGTGACTGGCATCCTCAGAGGTATAACACAGAAACATGTGTCAGATTACACAGGGAAGCCATTGAAATTCATAAACATAAACACAATTTAAACAGGAAAGAAGAGAGTTTTAAAATAAATAGGACATGGTTTCCAGTCCTGAAAAACACAAAATACTCTACATCTTACAACAGCACTACAAATAAGATTAGAATTTCAACATCCGGGAGAGCGGTTACGGGCTCATCGAGGAAGGATGTGTGTTGAGGCTCTACGCACATTCCTACCTTTACCTCTCACTTTTCTTGACTATTTTTTCCAGTCAAAGTACCTTCCAGCAGTGAGAGTACTGGCGAAAGACTTTAACCTGGCAGGCGAGGGTGGCGACCCTCTCTTGTGAAGTTTTTGGTTTGTCTCAAGCAGAAAATGAGGGGAAGCCAGGCGAGACTTTTGCCTTCACCATAGCACCGGAGGAGCTCACAAGAACCTAAAGGAGTGTAACATCTGAACTCAAAGAAGCAAAGAAGATTATATGAAGCTAAGTGTTTAAAAATCAACACTTTCTTGAGGGGTTGAGGGTGGGAGAAGCTATAAAACTATAAAGCTATAAAGCTATAAAATTATAAAGCTATAAAACTAATTAGAAGTAAAAGTAAGAGGCAAGTGGTTAACACGCAAATGCTCAAAAGCTGGGAAAATGTCTCTAGTGATAAACAAGCGCTTGTTCATAGCTAGCAGCCAGGAAGAGAGATTAAGCTTAATTAAACATTGATAACTAGATGTTAGACGTTAACAAGCATTTTATTTGACTGGCTCAAAAGTAGAAATTACTCACTTGGTTTTCCTTTTGTGTCCTATCTCTTTAAGCAATCTATCTCAGCTGTGGAAACTGACGCAATCTGACAGGGCGTTTCTTGTTGGGAGAAGCAAGCTCACAGCATGAGGACGTGGATGATGCAGACAATGCAGATAAGATTGGAGCGTCTTAAAGGAGATGCTGACGATGCATGTGCTTAAATGCTCAACGCAACCAACTTACAGCTGGCTGATTTGGCGTGACATGGAGGTGAAAAGCTTTGGAAGTGCAGCCCAGGAGATCAGTGCTAACAAATCATAGAATCTTATATAGGGCAAAAGGAACAACTATTCTTAAAGGACCAGAATGAAGGACAAACATATAGTAATTTTTTTTAGATGAAAATTACCAAAGGAGTGACTGATTTAATAAGACCTTGGTAATATAGATAAGGAGATAAAGAAAGGGAAAAGGCCCATTTCTCAAATTACGTGCACATATCACTTGCAACTCAAGGTCAAGTTAATAAAAGAACATACACACATGTAGTCATCTACAATATTTAAAGGTACACATACCATAATAATCCATAAAGAATAGCATTATTATAATTATAGGATGGCATCAGGCTCAAGTGCTAGTAGGAAAACATCCGCAGCATCTCCAAGTCAAGTAGGGGAGGTGAGCCAATTAAAAATGAACATACCACAAATATCTTTAGCTGATCTCCAAACCATGATTCAGGATTGTGTGGCACAATCATCAAAACAAACCGTGGATTTAATTTAAAAAGAATTAGAACCCATGCAATCAAAAATTGATGAGATATCAAAACAATTAAAATGGGACACTGAAGAAATTAAAGCAAAAATAAAATAAAATGGTAAAGACCACAAATAAACCTGAGGAAAAGGTTGAAGATTTGGATCAGGAGGTCCAGGAAATAAAAACAAAAACAGATAACCTTGAAGAATCACTAATTCTTCTAGAAATAGAAAAATCAGGTCTTATACTTAGATGTCAAAATATAACAGAACAATTAGATAAGAATCTGAAGGAAGAACTCATACAAAATATTGCAGATCAACTAAACATTAGCACTAAGGAAGAACTAGCAGATGAGATTGAAGCTGTTTACAGGTGAAACTCTGCATATGCCAAAAGGCATAAACTACCCCATGAAGTGCATATAAAATTCCATAAGAAGGCAATGAGAGATAAAATTCTAAAAGCTTCCAATGAAAATAAATTGACAATAGTTGGAACAGCGATTAGGATACTAAAAGATTTACCTTGGCATGTGAGAGTGAAATGCCAAAAATATAACATACTAGCCAATCTGTTAAGAAAAAATACGATAATGTATAGATGCCTACTTCCGGAGGGTTTGTTATTCACATATAAGAGTAAAAGACGAAGGATAGACTCAGTCTTTAAATTAGAGAACTTTCTGGAGAGAGAAGGTGAGGATTTGGGGTGGTAGAAAGAAGAAAATGAAGAAGAAGAAGAAGAAGAAGAAGAAGGGGAACAAGATGAAGATCAGGAAAACTCAAACCCTCATGGAGACTCTAAAACCTATTATAAAGATGATAAAAAAGAGAAAAAGAAGCAAAGACTGAAACTTAAGACAGAATCACAAATACTTACTTAGACTTAAAAATATAGTCACAGCAAAGAAAGACAAGAAAAATGGGAACTAAAAAACTTTGAATATTATTGGTAAATGTAAACGGCTTAAATGGTCCACAAAAAAGAAGAAGGTTATTTCATCAAACTGCAAAAATGCAAGCTGATATCATTTGCTTTCAAGACACATTCAAAACATTCAAAATATTTATCATGTAAAAAATTTGCTACTTCATTTATAGCATTTGATACAGTTAAAAAAAGAAGTGTGGTAATTTATGTGAAAGAGAACTTACATCCAGTGCTTCATTATAAATCCTCTGATGGAAGAATAATAGCAGTTACGTTTATGAGGAACAGAAAAGAAACCTTAATAATAAATATTTATGCCCCAAACCAGAACCAAGAATTTTTTTTATGGAACTTCAGAATATACTAATAAAGAAATCACTGGAAGATGTATGCATTGTGGAAGATTTTAACACAGGATTCGATCCCGGTCTTGATAGGAAAAAATTGAAAACCCCCCACAAAATCTGGTGCCACTCTGCCTAAAAGTTTTCTATCATTAGCAGAGGAATTTAATATGATAGACACATGGAGAACACGAAATCCAACTAAATAAGATTATACTTATTATTCCTTCAGACATAAATCTTGGTCGAGAATAGATATGGCCTGGACAAATACTAGTTTGGCAAAAGACTAGAGGTGGAAATACTTCCCAACACCTATGCCAACCACAACCCTATATTATTATCCTTCCAAGAACCACATAAAACAACAAGATGGAGACTGAATACTGGTTTACTAAGAGACAAAAAGTTTGTGGAAAATACCATCCTGGAAATTCAAGAATTTTTCAAGAGGAATAAGACACTAGATACACCAATAAATATGCATTTAAGGCTTTTTTTAGATGTGTTTAAGGCTTTTTTAGAAGACTATTTATTAATTAAGAGGCCTGGAAAAAGAAATAGAAGAGAGAGAAATTAAAAAAAACTTGTAGGAGAATTAAAAATAGAAAAAGACAAATGAAAGAGAAGGTGGAGGTGGATGGGATTAAATTTAGGATAAAAATGGCTCAACACCAAATAAATGTATTGTTAATGCAAGAAATAGCCAACAAGATAGAGTACACTAAACTGTATTATTTTGAAAATGCGAACAAACCTACACGTTGGCTGGCGTATAAGCTTAGAAAGAAAAAAGAGAAAAGGACAATTCAGGCTCTAAAAAATGAAAATCAAGAAACAAAGTATAGAACTCAGGATTTGAAAATCATTGTAGAAAACTTCTACAAAAACTTATATAAACAAATTCCACCAAATTACCAAAAAAATCAAGATTTTCTATTGAAACATAATTTACTACTGATCAGAAAAAAAATTAAATGACCCAATCACCCCCCACACAATTATGGAAGCAATTAAAAAACAAAAGAAAAAAAATCCCCAGGTCCTGATGGCATTCTGGCCGAAGTATATCAATAATGTGGTGATGAAATTCTTCTCTCATTTAAAGAATTACTCCACAAGATTACAGAGACAGGAAATTTACCAACCACATGGAATGATGCCTTGATTACATTAATACATAAACCCAATACTGAGGAAAAATAAATACAAAATTATAGATCCATCTCGCTTTTAAATGTTGACTATAAGGTCTTTGCAACAATTATTGCAACTCGTTTCAAAAAGATATTGCTTCAAATTATACATCGAGACCAAGCCGGCTTTCTCCCAAAGAGGCAGATAAAGAATAACATAAGGACAGTACTAAATATCTTAGAATATTATGAACAACATCCTGAAAGACAACTGGCCCTGGTCTTTTTAGATGCGGAGAAAGCCTTCGATAATGTAACTTGGGACTTTTAAAAATACAAATTGGAGTCCTGGGATTGTGGCAATAATTTCATGACAATGGTAATGTCTATATATAAGGAACAATTTGCAAAAATAATAGTTAATGGAGATTTAACACATAATATAGCTATTCAGAAAGGAACACGTCAGTTGTCACCATTATTATTTATTTTTGTAATGGAAACATTAAATGATATAATAAGAGAAAATTTGGACATAAAAGGTCTCAAAACAAAAGGAGAAGAGTATAAACTACAAACCTTTGCCGACGACTTAGTATTCATTCTGGAAGATCCAATAGTATCTACTTCACATCTGTTCAATATAATACAAGAATATGGTTCCATAGCAGGACTCAAAATAAATCTTAAAAAAACTAAGATACTGATGAAAAACTGTTCTCAGGACTTAATAACTAAGATTCAGATCCATACTAATATAGAGGTGGTTAATAAAATCAAATATTTAGGTATAATCTTGTCAAACAGAAATACCACGTTTTTTGAATACAACTATAAGAAATTACTAGAAGATATTAAGAAAAATTTACCTAAATGGCAAGATTTACACTTATCATTTATGGGTAGAATTGTCACTATTAAAATGAATATTCTCCCACATTTTCTATTTCTGGCACAGAACATACCAATCTTGAAAAATAATAATTTCTTTATTGATTTGGATAAGACAGTACGAAAATTTATTTGGCAATCCCAAAACACGTCATATTACATGGAAGCTTCTTCAAGACAAAAGAGAGAGAGGTGGTCTTGGCCTACCAAATTGGTCTCTATATTATCAGGCATCAGCTTTGGGATGGATTAGGGATTGGTTAATGTTGGAAGATAAAAGATTGCTACAACTAGAGGGTCATGATCTGTACATGGGCTGGCATGCCTATATATAGTATGACAAAGATAAAATCCATTTGAATTTTCATAATCATGCAATCAGAGGGGCATTAATAAAGATCTGGAGGAAAATAAAAGAAAGGTTTTATTCTAAAATACCCATCTGGTCTCACCTCTCGAGGCCTTTGTAAAACTGACTTTGATGTCTGAAAATAAAAGGGCAACCTATGAAATGTTATTGAATGAGAACAATGAGCCAGTTTGGTGTAGTGGTTAAGTGCGCGGACTCTAATCTGGGAGAACCGGGTTTGATTCCCCACTCCTCCACTTGCACCTGCTGATTTGACCTTGGGTCAGTCACAAGCTCTGGCACAGCTGTCCTTGAAAAAGAGCAGTTTCTGTCAGAGTTCTCTCAGCCCCACCCACCTCACAGGGTGTCTGTTGTGGGGAGGGGAAGGAAGAGGAGTTTGTAAGCCACTCTGAGACACCTTTGGGTAGTGAAGGGCGGGGTATAAATCCAATCTCCTCTTCTCTTCTTCTTCTTAAAATCGATTGAGGCAGTACGAGCAATTAATATAAACCTTACATGGTGGGAGATCTCACAACTGCAATCTAGATTTACTAAAGACAAAACAATGAGTTTTTATAGTTCAAAAACAGATTTAGACAAAACAAGAAGGGGGACCTGCGGGTGGGGGAGGAAAAGCTCCACGGGAGGAGAAGGAAGTAGCCGCAGGTGAGCCTTCTCCCCTGCCCCCCCTTCCTGGCACCCACAGCAAGGCCTGGGCCTCTCCAAGCCTTCTCCCTCCCCCCAGCACCGGAAGCAAGAGGCCTGAACTCGGGCTACCGAACTTTCTCCCCCCCCCCCAGCAGTGGCATCAGTGGCAGCGGGAGGCCTGAGGCCTGAGCTTGGCTGCCAAACTTTCTCCCCCCCTGCAGTGGCGAGGGCTGCTTCCAGCCGCCGGCCCACCAAGCCTTCTCCCACCCCTCCCCCTCTCCCTCCCTGATGTCAGGGGCGCAGCCTGAGAGGCTTCCAGCCGCCAGGCCCTGTCAATCTCTCCCCCCTTCTTCCACCTCCACCGGTCTCCTCCCCCCCGCTTCAGTGGCCGATCTCCTCCTCCTCTCTCCCCACCTTGGCTCCAGCGGTGAGGCCTGAGTGGCTTCCTACCGCTGGCCCACTGCAGAGTTCCAAGAGTGTTCCCAGGAAACACTCTTTTACTTTTGGGGGGATTTAAATATCCCCCCTATATTTTTTCAACTTTTTAGATTTTTGTGCACACCTGGGGACTGCCCCAAGTGTGCAGGAAAATCTCCCTGCCCCCCAGGTGCCCCCGATGTGCGGATTTAGATATCCGCATGGAAAGGGCACCCTGGCTATTAGATATATAGATATGGCTATCAACCTCCAATAAGCTGATTCAAAAGTTGTATAATTTTTTACTACATGATGTAATGCAAGATGAAGTAGTTAAATCTTCAATGGTTGTATGGATGCAGGATATAGGATATAGCCTGAACATAGATGACTGGTCAAAAATCTGGAAAGCAGTTAAATTACTAAAATCAACGTGGTATAAAGAAAATATATTTAAAACATTTTATAGGTGGCACTGGTCAGCAGATAGAATGGCCAAATGTTATAAGGAAGTATCAAGAAACTGTTGGAGGTGCAAAAGATAACATAGGTACATTCTTTCACATGTGGTGGCGGTGCGAGAAGTTTTATACATTTTGGAAAGATATTAAACAGCTAATATTAGAGATTATGGATATAGATTTAAATCTGTTACCAGAAATTTATTTGCTAAATATAATACCAGAAGGGTTTGAGCATGATGATATATGTATTTTGTCATATAGCCTTACTGCAGCCAGAATTCTTGTTGCTAAATGTTGGAAGGCAGAGAAATTACCCACTAGAGAAGAGTTGGTTACTAAAATATCTGAACTTGCAGAAATTGATAAATTTAATATGATACTTTCAGGAATAGCTGGGAAAGCTTTTAAAAAATGAGGGTATAGAGTTAACAAATGGTTTGGAAAGAATGTTTAACATAAACTTCAAAAAAACCCTACAAATAAATACAACAATAAAAAAGAATTTCAACATCCAATCCACATGCAAAAGAAACTCTTCAGAAAAGTTCCTCCATTAGCATGTCACAGCCTGGGAAACTCCTATAGGGTAATTACTCAGCCCTACCCCACCTTTCTGAGTAGATATAAATTACCTGCCTACCATTTTTCTTCTCACACTGACACAGAGAGTATTCCATCTTTTTGTGTTATACCTCTGAGGATGCCAGTCACAGCTGCTGGTGAAACGTTAGGTACTACAATACTAAGACCATGACCGGAAAATCTACAACTAATTAACTCTGACCATGAAAGCCTTTGACAACAAATCTTTTTAATGTCAGCAAAATCAGTCCCAGTGGTCCCAGTATGTGTCATCCAACACCCCTACCTAACCCAGTGTGCCCCTGCTTTTCTGCTAGGTAAAGTTACAAGGGTAAACTGAAATAGATCTATGTACTATTAGCCACCTGTGGCCCCCATCTGCAGATAACTAAATTTGTGGGTTGGGGCCATGCAAAGGCTAAAGAGGTGTGCAAAAAAAAAATAATCCATGATACTTTTAAAAATTCATAGGGAAGGGGTAAAATCCCTTCCAACTTACATTTGAGGGCCTGGATACTGTTTCTCCTTTGGAGCTGCTCCGGGCTGACTGCAGTGGTGAAGAATGCTGGGAGTTGCTCTGGACCCAGCCACAGGGGTGGGAAATGCCAGGTCTCCAGGCCTGGCCATCTCTGGGAGCTGCCCCAGGCTTGAAGCAGCTCCCAGTCACTGCCAGAGCTGCCAGCTCAAAGGTAGGGAAAAAGAAGGGGGGAAGAGAAAGAAGGGGGAACTGGCTTGGGAGGAAGAGAAAAGGAAAGGTGGGGTATTGGCATGGGGGGGAGAGAGAACGAGAAAAGAAAGATTGGCTTTGGAAGAGTGAAAGAAGGAGGTTGGCTTGGGAGAGAAGGAAAAACAAAGCGGGGGTATTGACTTGGGGAAAGAAGGGAAGGAATCAAGGTGGTGGAATGCTTGCTCCCCACAAGTTTCTTGTGGGTCTCCATTTTTTTCTTACTAATTTACTCATTAAATAGTCATTGTGACATGAAGTTTTTTGTGAACTAGAGCCCACTTCCTCAGATGTAAGAAGTGTATCTTATATTAGTAGATATGTATAAGTGTGCATAAGTATAAAAATACAAAATTAGACACAAGGCAATAGAGACTAATATTGAGAGGCATAGGGTGTGCAAATGAAGTACATGCAGTGTCAGCTCACTGCCATAAAGGCTGGTGGGGGGGAAGTTTCACTCCTTGGAATGTACTTTCGGTTTTCTGGTTGCCTCAGTGCTGCTCCCTTATCTGTCTGTTTTATGTGCTTGGCCTTGAATGCTTCGCCGTAACACCTTCTCTGGAAAAGTGGGTTCCTTACATTCTGGCGGGCCCCTCTTCTCCCCTCATTGGCTCTCTGCCACTCAGTGGCACCCCGCGCTTTATGCTTTAGTCTTAACACAGTTCTTTTACACAATTATGATGGCTTCTAAAGATATGAGGGGGCCACCCCTGATTGCTGTGCTCACAATATTTAACAATAATTTGATTACTGAATGATTAGTTTGTCCAAAGCATTGGAGCAGTACTTTATGAAGCAGCAGCAATAGCTGTTGTCCTTTGGGGAAGGGGTGAACTACAAGCAAAATTAGATTTATAACAAATGTCATGCCCAGTCTCTCCTCTACTTTGTAAGGTAGGTAAATCTGGCTGAGAGTGTGTTACTCAGCAACCTTCCATGGCAGATTGGGAATCTGAGTATTAGACACATGACAGGTTGCTTAAAAGCTCTCTTATTACATTTATTTATTTATTTATTTTATCTATTTATTTATTAGATGTATAGGCCGCCCTTCCCATGAACGGGCTCAGGGTGGCTTACAGATGAGGCACACATGCCAATAATTAAAACAGCTAAAATCTGATAAAACAATCAATCAATTATACAGTACAAGGTGCTCAAGTTGTCTCAAAGTCCTCAGTAGCAAGATGGGATTCTGGTGATGGTATTCTCAAATCATTTGTATCATTCCAGGCAGCAATACCCTTCATTCTTCATCCCAGGGCCATCGTAACCCCCCCAGATGTTACTCAAGCCAGTTGTTGTTGTTGTTGGTGTGGCGGTGGTACAGTAGCAGTGGTAGCTCCTACTCAAAAGCCTGGCGGAAGAGCTCCAACTTGCAGGCCCTGCAGAACTGTGCAAGGTCCTGCAGGGCCCGGATCTCCTCCGGGAGCTCATTCCACCAGGTAGGGGCCACCACCGAAAAAGCCCTGGCCCTGGTTGCAGCTTAGTATCTCTAGGGCCTGGGGTTACCAGGAGGTGTTGAGTCCCCAACCGTAGTGCCCTTGGGGGAACATATGGGGAAAGGCAGTCCCTTAGGTATGCCAGACCCTGGCCATATAGGGCTTTAAAGGTAAGAACCAGCATTTTGAAATGAAACCGGTACACTATTGGCAGCCAGTGCAGTGCTTTCAGAGCAGGCCGGATGTGATCTCACCTAGAGAGCCTGGCTGCAGCATTTTGCACCAGTTGCAGCTTCTGGATTTGCGACAAAGGCAGCCCCATGTAGAGAGTGTTACAGTAGTCTAACCTCAAGGTGACCATCGTATGGATCACTGTGGCCAGGTCATCGTGGTCAAGGAAGGGAACCAACTGCCGAGCCAGCCGAAGATGGTAAAAGGCTGACTTGGCAGTGCTGCCACTTGGGCCTCCATCGTTAAGGAGGAGTCCAGGAGCACACCCAAACTCCTAACCTCTGATGCTGGCACCAAAGGCACCCCATCAAAAGTTGGGAGGGGAAGTCCCACCCCCGAACCAACCCGACTCAGGCCCAGGACCTCCGTCTTCACTGAGTTTAGTTTCAACCAACTCAGTCTGAGCCAGCCAGCCACAGCTTGCAATGCCCGATTAAGGTCATCTGGGCTGAAGTTTGACTGGCCGCCCAACATCAGATAGAGCTGGGTGTCATCTGCATATAGGTGACACCCAAGCACACATCTCCGGGCAATCTGGGCAAGGGGGCGCATATAGATGTTAAACAACATTGGGGACAGCACCGCCCCCTGAGGCACCCCACAGTCTAGAGGATGCCTCCAGGACTGCTGATCCCCTATCGCCACCCTTAGTCCCCGACCTTAAAGAAAAGAGGCAAGCCATTGAAAGGCGAGCCCCTGAAACCCCACGTCAGCGAGGCAGTGGGACAGCAACTGGTGGTCAACCGTGTTGAATGCGGCTGACAGATCTAACAACAGTGCTGCCACCCCACCTTGATCTAGATGCCTTCGGAGGTCATCAGTCAGGGCGACCAGTACTGTCTCCGTCCCATGACCCAGGTGGAAGCCAAACTGGAAGCTCTGTAGCTATAACGCCACTGCCCTCTCAATAAGTTTGCCCAAATAGGATAAATTGGACACCGGCCTATAGTTGGCCAATTCGACTGGGTCCAGAGATGGCTTTTTCAAGAGGCGGTGGACCGTTGCTTCCTTGAGTGCCCCAGGGAATCATCCCTCCAAGAGGGACTTGTTGATTATCTCCCTCAGGGCACCTCGAAACCCCTCGTGGCCCGCTTTAATGAGCCAGGAGGGGCATGGATCAAGGTCACATGTGGTTGGATGTACAGATACGAGCAACCTGTCAACTTCCTCCAGGCTGAGTAGGCTAAAACCCTCTAAACTTGGAACCGAAGACGTGCAAGGGACCTTGAGTTCGCTCACTGTTTCAATTGTGGCAGGGAGGTCATGGCGGAGCACGAAGACTTTATCTGCGAAATAGCTCACAAATGCCTCAAAGTCGATATCCAATTCCCTAACATTTTGCCTGCCCTGTGGCAGAGCTGTCAAAGACTGAATCGTATTAAACAATTGGGCCAGGCGTGAGCTTGCAGATGCAATTCTGGTCGCATAGAAATCTCTCTTTGCAGCCTTGACTGCCATCTCATAGGATCTCATAAACATCCTATAAGATGCTCTTGACGCTGTGTCACGAACACGGCACCACCGTCTCTCTAGCCATCTCAGTTCTTGCTTCAGCTGCCGCAGCTCCTCCATATACTGGGGCGCTCGCCTAGAGTGAGTGTGAAGAGGATGCCTGGGAGTGATCTCGTCAGTGGCTGCGGAGAGCCGATCATGCTAGTCCTCCACAAGCTCATCCAACGAGCCGCCAGGGGGCCTCGGATTTCGCAGGGCCATCTGGAACCACATAGGGTACATTTGGCTCTGCGGGTGAGCTAAAATCTGCTTGCCGCCTAAGCAGGGTCAGGGTGGAACATTCAGACGGGCCTTCAGGGCATGGTGGTCTGACCATGGCACTGCCTCTGCAGTGATCCGGTCCACCATCACCCCCGCCGCAAAGATCAAATCGAGCATGTGACCGGCCTGATGCGTGGGGGCCGATACAAATTGAGAGAGTCCCAGCACTGCCATGGATGACACTAAATCCATAGCCCGGCTGGAAGCATGGATGTTGAAATCACCCAAGACAACCAGCCTAGGGTGCTCCAATGCCCAGGCCTGATATGGCCTCCAGCAGGGATGGCAGGCTACTGGCCAGTGCGTTAGGTGGTCGGTACACCAGCCAGATCGCCAAACTCTCCTCAGCCTTCAGCATCATGCTGACACACTCCAGGCCCACAATCTCCACAGACGGGAGCGCCCTGAAGGAGTAAGCCTCCCGAATGAAGATAGCCACTCTTCCCCCCGCCCCCTAGTCCATGATTGTTGAAGGACTGAGAAACCCAGTGGGGCAAGCTGGGCAAACGCTACCATCTCCCCATCCTGCACCCAGGTCTCGGTCATGCACGCCAGGTCGACCCGTTGTTCTATCACGAAGTCCCGAAGGACTGTAGTCTTGTTAATAGACCTGGCATTGCACAGCACCAATGACAGAGGGTTTAGGGTTTTTTTCAATCCTGGCCTTACTACCAGCAACTCTTGGGATGGGCCGTAGGCTGGAAGGGCACCGAGCCAGTCTATTTCTCCATGCCCTTCCCTTAATACCCTGCCTAGGCCCACCGCAAAACTTCCCCCTCCCCAAGAGCACAGGTATCTGCTGTCCAAGCATTTGTTACACTGGCCGGTCTCCGCAAAGCTTCAGACCGCCAGTGAGATGGATGCACAGGTAGGTCCACAAAATCCACCCCTGGTGCTGCGAATCTATCTAAATTCCTATGGTAACAAATATAAAACTGAATGCTGCTATACAGAAAAAATATTATCTAACCTAACTATTCATACAGGAAATTCTAACCTCATCAGTCAATGAATAAATAATTACCAAACATTCCAATTCCCTGATAATCACAGTCCATCATATTACATTAATCAGTCATACAGCATTCCTCCCCTACTAGCAGACCAAAAACAGCATTCACCCTCATTCATCGCATCCCACTCACACAGGGTTATCGCCAGGCGGGATTAGTTCTATGTCTGGGGCCACATCTGCTTGATGATATTCCCTGAGCTCACCACTAAGGGGCTCAGTTTTCTTCGGTCACCCGGCTTGCTTCAGCTGCACTTCAGGTTCCCTGCAAACTCAGGGTCCTGCTGCCCGTCCCAATTTTGAAGGCTCAGGGACGGAAAGTCACGGTCCACCAATGATCTCCACTCCAGCGCACTCTGCTCGGCTCATGGGGTCCAAGGGGCCGATGTTTCAATCGTCCCACAGCCGGTGCCGGTGCAGGTCCATCGCTATCAGCGGCCATGTTGCCTATTGTGAAGATAACCTGGTTCAGGGTGTTCCAATTCCATTCATTTTTGGCACTGCAACTTCAATCATTATTGTGGAGCTGGTAGCCACTTGTCAAACATATAACATTATTTTCTGATGAGTTAAACCTGCCATAAGCAGAGACCCTTAGCTTCCACTGCAAATAGCACAAAGGTGGCTGTCTCAAGATTACCTTGAGACCGTGACATTCCCATGTCTTTCATTTTTGGCCCTGGGACTCCCACAATCATCCTGAAGCTGGTAGCCAATTTTGAGTCTCCTAGCAGAATCTGATCTGGAGAACTGAGTTTGATTCCCTAGGGTGACCTTGAGACAGTCACAGTTCTCTCAGAGCTCTCTCAGTCCCACCTTCTTCACAGGGTATCTGTTTTGGGGAGTGGAAGGGAAGGTGATTGTAAACTGCTCCAAGACTCCTTTGGGTGGTGATGGGAGGGGTATAAAGCCAACTCTTCTTCTTCCTCCTCCTCCTCCTCCTCTGATGAGTTATGCCTGCCACAAATGGACAGATGGATAGACAGGCTTTTATTTCTATAGATGCATGGTAACAGGAAGCCCAGTGATTTGTTTTGTTATGATATGGTTTGCATCAGGGTCATGTGAGGGGGGCCTTAGGTGGAATCTTTGTTCGGGGGCCCAGGGTGGCTCTTGGCAGCCCTGGTCTGGTCTGGCCCCAAGTAAACAATTCATTGAAAATTCTCACATTCATTTCAATAGGCTTCAAGCATAAAAGCTTTCTGGCGGATTGTGCCATAAATTAGTGAGCGTGAACTCTGGGGAAGAATAGTAGAAATGTGTGCTGTGGCTTACTTCAGCAGTTCTTTATTTGCTAAGCAGCCCTTGGTTATGTTAATGAGTCAATCTGCCCTATGATTAATGTGCTTAGAAGTGGGAATTAAAAGAAACTGAACCAATGGGTGTGTCAGAAAAGATGCAGTTATATTTGCAATATGCAAACCGTTTCTGAAAAAGACCAACCTCACTGGCAGAAAATAATTATTTCCTTCTGGATCAAAAACAAAGCAACAAAAACAACCTTTGTTATTGCAGAGCAGAAATCAGTAGAGAGAAGCCATGAATGAACATCTGCTTCAATAAGCTACTTACCATGTAATCATGGAATATTTTGGGGACCAAAAATGTCATGCAGAGGCAGAAGTCAAATGGGGGTATGTTTAAAGGAAATGAGAGGACAGTCACTGGCAATGTATAGGCCAGTTGCCTTGATATAGCCATGCCATAGAATTCTTTGTCAGGCTGGATTTTAAGCAACAATTAATATGCTGAAAAAGAAAGTCATAGAGTGCAGTCACACATGCCAGATAACACGAGTGGGAAGTGAGGCTATTCGCTTCATAGTGATTTGACCCACCATTGCATGATCAGACGCAGCAGTGGGTGAATCGGGTTTTTCCCTTCATCGCGTGTTTCCGGTGCGCTTCAACGGGGGATTACTGATGCAATGGGAGCATGCCAGAGTGATCACACAGGGAAGTCTGTCTGCGGCCCGCCGCAAACCTGTTTGATACTGCACTTTCCCCGGTATTTTTTAACTCCACTTCTTCGGCGGAGTGAAACAGGTTGGCGACGGGTGCGGGACACTTGCCAGATGTTCCCATGTGATCATGCCCTTAACATCCTCCCGGCATTCGTGCCTATCATGTGGCTATTTCTGCATGTGATTGGGACCCTAGTATAGGATGGACTGAAAGAGAGTAGAGTAACCAGGAAATATAGGCTCGGCCATTAGCCAAGACTCCTGAAGGAGTAGAATATCAAAGAAGGCCATACATGTTTTAGTGTCTTTACAACAAATTTTTGAGGCCCGACCAGCAATATTCAACTCAAAATATGGAGTCTACAAGTCCCAGTTAGTCAATGTTTTGCTATTGAAGTATCTGATGCTGGCAACTTGGTGGTATTCTCCAAGTTAATTATAATTTTTGGCTCAAGATGGATGAATTTTCCCTCTTGTTGGGCTTGGAACATGTGGCTCCTTACTAGTCAAAGAATGGGCAGTTGCATCTCAGTGGCTGGCTAATGATTGATTCATATTCTTATCAGGGGACCTGTATGGGTAATTTGATTATACCTTTTTTGGACAGGTTACCTGGTTTTGATCCTGGTTAATTTGTACTAGTGTTTCTTGAATCGGGCAGTAATATTGCCTTGTTCCTCAAATGGCAAGGAATGAAACGATTGAAGAAGAATTGCATCCATTAGGTCCAACTGCTTATCTTTTGAGGGATGCTAAAAGAGAACATTGGAATAGTGGGCATTTCATCTGCCTGGGGAAATGGATAGAATCAGTGAAATACTGAATGTGGGATTTGTTGTTACACATGTCCCTCTTTCTTTCTTTCTTTCTTTCTTTCTTTCTTTCTTTCTTTCTTTCTTTCTTTCTTTCTTTCTTTCTTTCTTTCTTTCTTTCTTTCTTTCTTTCTTAAAGGGTTTGATGAGATATATTCTCTATTGAAGTTGTTTAGTCATTTTTCTTTTAAGAGTTTATATATAAATCAATGAGTCATTTATATCCAAAAGAGACAAGAAAGGGATTTAACAATTGGAATCCAAAAATCCCCCCAAAATCTCAAAGTTTATTCAAATTTGTATTCCAAGCAAAATTATTAGGAGCTCAAACAACAATCTTCATGTCCTCTTTGCCCCAAAGAGTGTTAAGCACAGTTTTTCTTTAGACACTCATTCTAGCCGCTTGGAAGAGGGGGGGGGATTTCCACCTCTCCTTTCCTTGTCCTTTTAAAGATTTAAAGGAGCTTAGCCAAAAGGTCATTTAATTCTTCATTGTTGCTTTTTACAGGTACTCATCGGTGTTATGGATGAGGCTCAAAACGTCTCTTTTATCGGGTGTTCACAGCTGGTGCAGTCATGGCTACCATGACTGCGCTACTTCATTCCTTGCGTCAAGGATGATCCAGGGCTTCCACTCACTTGCTGCCGCAAGCGGGACCCCTGAATCAAGTCCTTTGCACCGGACCTCCCTCCAGGAGATCCAGCGAAGCTCAGGATCCCCAGAAAACTTCCCTAAAAAGAACAAAGAGCCAGTGGTACCCAGGAGTGAAGCCCAGTGCCGACCATGCCACTGCGCTGCAACCCCGCCTCCCTATCTCAACTAGATTGAATACTACACCTTGCGATCTTTTGGTGGCAGACGATTAGCTTATTGCCTTCCTATTAAAGCTGGATGACATGACAGTTATCCTTTTCTGTTTATACTCCTCCATCCACTCCTAGCATATTGGTTTAGAGATGGGATTGCCTGGGTAAAACTGTTGATGACTTGCAAGCCCATTTTCTGGGGGGGCCTTTAGTACTAACGAGTGACTTTATTGCAAGGATTGGCACCATACACTCTAACTCCTTCATCTTGGCTTGAACTTGGAGGATTCTGTCATTAAATATCTATATATTTTATCTCTGATCATACATCCTTTTCATGTGCAGTTTCTCATAAAACCCATTAGTCTTTTTAAAATGGCTGCCATTCTTTTCTGTAACTTTGCTACAAAGATCTACCATATTCCGCATTTGATGACCTCAAACCTTTATACCATCATCTCTTTAAGGGATCCCAGACTCTGTGCTCTTCAAACTCCTGTTAGTTTCCTTGCATCAATCAATCAATAGGTGTCCTGCAAACATTTTCTGGTGGTGTCTTCTTCCTTTGCAACAAGATTGTTTCCAAATATCCCCCATTGCCTAACCAACCTAAACCCTTCCTTCCAACTGAACCAAGTCATCCTTCACTAATATCCTAAAGTGTTGCCTGTCTAGCTGGCACTGCATACAACACAGGTAACATTTCTGAAAACATTATCTTGGTAGCCCTAGAAGAACAAACTATTTAACAAGCAACAGGTTTTTTTCCCTTCAAGACCCTCATCACTGAACTTGCACCATGACCACTTATTCCCCCCCTATTCCGCCAGGCAGGCTATCTTATTAGATGCAAATGTGTGCAACTTTTGCATCATGTGAATGGTATGCATATACAACCTTTCTTTGTTGAATTCCATTTATCAGGAATGCTCCATTTGTGAAAGACATCATAAGTTTGAGCTGACCATGTGAGAAATGAGTTTTGCCCCAGGATCATTTCCTTCTTCCTGAGTATGACATGCTGCTCTCTGTGCTTTCAACATGGGAACAGAACCCTTAAACCATACCCGTGAAGGATTCACCTACCTCTGTGATTCTCCATTTTCAAGTCAGCCACCTTGCCTTCCCTTGTGGCCTTGCCAAGATTAAACTTGCTAGAAATGAATGGAGAATTTAAAAATGATAAATCACTCATTGTTTTTTCTTTCTGTGTCACTGAACAGGGTATCAAGTTCAAATACGCTATATAGTCAGTTTCAGAAAATGTTACATGTAGCTGTTTCTTTTGACACAAACAAGTCATTCCTCTCATGGTAAGCATTAATTTTGTTATGAAGAAAAAAGGGGCATTCCCTTTGATAGCCCAATGTTAGATGGGTTGAACAGCTGTGCTAAATGAATCTACTTACTAAATCTCATCCATCTCACTCAATTCCACATAGGGTTCTCTAACTCCCTGCCATCATCTGGGAAGCATAATTGCAATTGGCTATCTTAAAGGTCATGGATAGAAGTGTAATTTAAAGCTCTTCTATTAATGTAATTTGATCCTGGGAAACACTACATATATTGCCTTGTGAGGATTCCCTTTGGGTATAAAACACACATCAGCTACATGCTGTTTTTTAGTTCAGATAACCTGGAAACCATTTTTACTACCTTAGGGTGCATCTTATGTTGCCTTGTACATAATGTTGACCATTATAGGTGGCTTTAAATGGGAATTAGAAAAAATCATGGAGAATCATTCTTAACCATGATGGCTACATTAAACTTTAATGCTCAGAAGCATTATATCTTTGAATACCAGTTCCTGAAAGAAAGCATTAGGGAGAGGTTTTGACCTCAGGCTTTCCCAGATCATCTGGTTGGCCACTGAGGGAAACAAGATGCTAGACTAGATGGATGTTTGGTGTAATGTAGCAGGTATTATGTTCTTACAACTTATCATTGAGTGGTACCACTCATAGTACTACTCGGAGTTGTGTAAGTGTTGTAATGCACCCATAGAGAGCCTCCATGCATGAGCACCCCCATTTATTGACTGAACGCCAAAGGGTTCAGTTCCCATGTGCAAAGGAAGCATATATGGATATCATATTTTCTTTTAAATTAATGGGAAACTTCTGTCATGTAGTGGAACTTTCTACATGTACACAGTGGAGCATCTTTAAATTGTCCTGGGAGAGGTTGTGAATTCATTACTGTCTGTGTGCTGAAGAGAGTCAACAAGTTTTATCCTAATACAAAAAATGGTGGGAATCAGGACTGCGGACAGAGGAGGAATGGGGGGGGGACAAAATTCAGGAGGCCCCAGTCAGCTGGAGGGCTCTTGAAACCAGCATCATGCTGCATCCAGCTGAACCTTTTTCCATTTATTTTTTATGCAGGGGCACAGGGAAGTCTAAGCACAGTAAAAGGCACTCTCCTATCATCTAGACTTCCCTTTCTCCAAGACAGAAGCCAACTTTTGTGACAGATCATGCTAAACCTATCAACTAATCCAGTAATGCTGCAAGACAAGGATCCCCAGCTGATGGCTGCTACACTAACTGTCAGCCTGCAGCTTGCTAGCCAAAGTAATTATCTATAATAGTCTAGCCTTTCTCACTTCCTTTTCTTGCACTCAGCTCAGCCAGATCTTGTGAAGTGGTAGTTAGGGTGTTGCAGCAAGAGAAAACAACCTTTCCCTCTCTTTTCCTTCATTTGTCTCCCTCTTTCCCACACTTTCCCCATTAATTTCTCTCTCTCTCCACCTAATTTTTCTGTGTCCCCCACCCCTTTATTTTTGTTGGCAGAGTTTAAATATGCAAAGGAAGTGGAGCACTGACTGTTTAGAGAAAAATAAGTCATTTTATTGTAGAAGAGCAAACTGTTATAGAACATACAGAGAAAAAAAACTAAACTAACTAGTCTAACTGCTGTAAAGGGAACAAAGAACAACAGGAAGCTCTACAGGAACAGGAAGTCTCTAGAATAGCCAGTCAGGAAACAGCAAGGACACAATGTGAAAATGTGGGAAGTCCCTAGTCTAGCTATGCTAGCTACAAGTCCTTCAGCTGTCCCCCTGTAGGATGATCTTCAGATTTTCTTCATAAGGCTGCACTATAAATCTTGCATATTCCAACAAGTTTCACTTCTTGGTCTCAAGACCATCTCATCACTATCCTGCAGGGTGACAAAATGTAGTTAAGAATAGTATAGTAACAAACCTTTGTTCATATTATGAACACAAGGTGGGGAAGAGTTAATATTTCCCCATTACCTAACATAGTAAAAAGATGTTTCCACCTTCCTCCACCCTTTACATGCATGGTAATAGAACATTAATTTGTTCTCGTGATTATACATGTATATGACAACACACACACACACACACACACACACACACACACACACACACGGTCCACTTCCCTCCCTGAGAAGCAAGATTTTTCCTCAATTTTTCTTTCCCTTTCTGACTGAGCAGCCCTAGTAGTCTGTTTTCTTCTTTCCTAAAGAAACTCTGGCTGTCCCACCCTGTCTCACTATGATATTTTACTGCTGGCTCAGCCCAGGAACATGAGGGAAGGGTCAGGTTCGTCCTTTAACTTAAGCCACTGAAAATGGCACTAGAGATGGCGGAAATTCAAAATTACCATTTTTTTTATTCAACAGAGGGGAAAGGTCTGGTGAAATCCGGGGTTGAAAGTTCTGAGGTAACTCAATATAGATAACCCTGAGGTAAAACCAGTACATGCACAGACTTTAGTTCTTATGTTTCAGGATAATGAGAGTTTCTTAAACTACTCACATTTATTTAAAATCTTTATGTCAAGAGGCTTTTATTCCAGTGTTTTCCCCAAACACTTCAGTACACTTTCTTTGAGTATTCATGGACTTTTTTTAGTTTCCAGAAGGTTGGTATACTCTTTCCAGTATCCAAACCCCTTCTCTTGAAACACCAGTACTCAGCTTGAGTTTTTAACTGACTCTTAAGGTCTCATAAGAACATAAGAGACGCCAATGTTGGATCAGGCCAAAGGCCCATCCAGTCCAACACTCTGTGTCACACAGTGGCCAGAAATACCAGTGCCATCAGGAGGTCCACCAGTGGGGCCAGGACATTAGAAGCCCTCCCACTGTTGACCCCCCACCCAAGCACCAAGAAGACAGAGCATCACTTGCCCCAGAGCCCCTATTTAAAACCTTGCGGCTAATAGCCACTGATGGACCTCTGCTCCATATGCTTATCTAATTCCCTTTTGAAGCCGTCCATGCTTGTAGCCGCCACCACTTCCTGTGGCAGTGAATTCCATGTGTTAATCACTCTTTGGGTGAAGAAGTACTTCCTTTTATCCATTCTAACCCGACCACTCAGCAATTTCATGGAGTGCCCACGAGTTCTTGTATTGTGAGAAAGGGAGAAAAGTACCTCTTTCTCTATCTGCTCTATCCCATGCATAATCTTATAAACCTCAATCATGTCACCCCTCAGTCGTCGTTTCTCCAAGCTAAAGAGCCCTAAGTGCTTTAACCTTTCCTCATAGGGAAACTGTTCCAACCCTTTTATCATTCGAGTTGCCCTTTTCTGCACTTTTTCCAAAGCTATAATATCCTTTTTAAGGTGTGGTGACTAGAACTGCACACAGTATTCCAAATGAGGTTGCACCATTGATTTATATAGGGGCATTATGATATTTGCTGATCTGTTTTCAATACCCTTCCTAATAATCCCGAGCATAGCATTGGCCTTTTTTTATTGCAGTCACACACTGTCTCGACATTTTCAGTGAGTTATCTACTACGACTCCAGGATCTCTCTCTTGATCAGTCTCTGCCAGTTCAGACCCCATCAATGTGTTTTTATATTTAGGATTTTTGGCTCCAATGTGCATCACCTTGCACTTGGCCACATTGAAACCCATTTGCCATGTTGACGCCCACTTGCCCATCCTTGACAGATCCCTTTGGAATGCCTCACAATCCTCACTGGTTTTCACCACCCTGAACAACTTCGTATCATCCACAAATTTAGCCACTTCACTGCTTACTCCCAACTCCAAAGGCAGTTTCTAACCACACCAGAACAGGGATCTCTCCACTCTTCAGAGCTAATTCTCTGTTTCACTGGGTAAGGAAATTCTCCTCTCCCCTTTCTTTGGCCTGAATGGGAGTCTTCGCCTAACTTCCCAAATTTTCTTGCCAGCTTTCTCCCAGTGCTCTGTCTGTGTAAAATTGCTCTCAGCTAAGGCTGAAACCAGATTTAACTCAGTCAAGGCAGAAATCTGACTCTCTCCTCAGCATGCAGCTCTCAAGTCTTTCTCTGCTCAGCCAGTGCTAATCAATCAGATTCCTTGGATAAGCCTGTCACTCAAGATTCTCTGGTTTTGCAAAGAATTAACACTTCACAGTCCTTTTTCTGTTTGTACAGCACTTCTAGGCTTTTAAAAGTGCAGTCCATCACAATGTAGAACAGAAGTTACAACTCCCAGTTCAGGCACTGGGTTGTTAATCATTATTATGTTGGTGGAAGATCTAATAGCCCTTTGTAAAGGCTACTTTGCTATATGACAAATGATGTAATATTTTTAATATCATTAAAAATTAGATTTATAACAAATACTATACCTAGTCTTTCTCCCCAATGGGGACCCAAAGTTGTATTGTTCTTCGGTCCTCCATTATATCCCCACAACAGCCTTGTGAGGTAAAGTGTGAGTGTATCCTCCAACAACCTTCCATGGTGGTTTGGGGATCTGAATATTAGACACAAGACAGGTTGCTTAAAAGTTCACTTATTACATGTTGTCTGTCATGAAAATAACCTAGTTTAGGGCATTTCAGTTCCATTTGTTTTTGGCACTGTGATTTCCATCATCATTCTAGGGTTAGTGGCCAATTTTCAGAAATGTAGCATTATTTTTTGAGTTATGCCTGCCTCAGAGACCTTTAGCTTCAGTTGCAAATAGCATGGTGTGGTGGCAGTTTGTCTCACCTGGGCCAGGATTTTCCCATGCCTTTCAATTTTGGCCATGGAACTCCCACAATGATCCTAAAGCTGGTGGCCAATTTTGAGTCTCCTGGCCAATTTTAAGTCTCCTAGCTTTATTCTTTGATGAGTTATGCATTAGTGGCTGAAGTGTTTGACTAGGGTCTGGGAAACCGAGGTTAGAATCCCCAGTCTGCCATGGGAGCTTACTGGGTGACCTTGAGCCAGTCAACACTCTCAGCCTAATCTACCCCACAGGCTTGTTGTGAAGATAAAATGGAGGAGAATGATGTGAGCCACTTTGGGTCCCCACTGGGGAGAAAGCTGGGATAGAAATAAAGTAAATAAATAATAAGCAAACATGGGCAGGCAGGCCAATTGTTATAGTTTCATGGTAACAGCAAGCTAAGTGATTTGTTATTTTCATTATGATATTTGATTTGGATCAGGGTCATAATGGGGGAGGCAGGTGGAATCTTTGTCCAGGGGGGGCTGGTGGCTCTTGGTGGCCCTGTTTGTGGTGGGGCTACTGAGAGAAAACTAAAAATTACACAAGTGGAAAACTGACCACAGGAAATTGTACAAAAGAATGAACATTTAACACTTTGTAGATTAAACACTATATGCCATCTTAAAGTAAAGAGTAAAAGCATGGAAGCAATGCTGAACTTACAGAAAGACAAAAAGTGTGATGTCTGTTTGCAGTAGATCAGTTTGAGACAACCATACTGCACCAAAGTAATACAGAGTGTGTATTGAACCATATGCAGACTTTGAGGACCAGGACTGTTCTATTTCCCCTTCTTGTTGCACTCTACTGAGACCCGAGATGTTGTTCCTAGAGAGATCAGCAGGAGAGGGGAACTGGCAGAAATCACCACCCCATCTTCCACAAATGGAAGCTCCCAGAAGATCTGCCAAAGCTATTAACATATATACCTGAGTAAAAGCCTGTGACAGGATCTTCCCAAAAGGAGCTGCATTTGTATCTTTATGAGAACAGACTCACAATCATTTGGGGGAATTAAATTCAATTCTATTAATTTTTTCTACCACGAGATCAGATTCCCATTTATTCTGCACTGCAAACCCTCCTTTGGATATGTTTTCAGTGGCATTGTTAAATTGGGTTCTGATCTCAGGATAAAAAAAAAAAAAGCCCAGTAACCATTTCAGTAGACACATATTCAATCAGGAGGAACAGAAAAGGCACTATGACTGGAAAAAAATGCTTCTAAAAGTAATTGCACAAATCGGTCCTTACATTGCAAGGAAGAAAAGAAGCAGCTGCCAATATGCCACCCCGAACAGGCCATCTGATTGAAGTACATGAAATCCTGATTGCTTCTACAGGAGCCATATACATTTAAACAGATTCTTACTTTACATAGCCCTATCTTCTGTCAGAAATCCCTGTCAGGAATACTTTCACCAACATGGCAGAGTATTTTGACAGGCAAAAAAGCATAACCAAAGCCTGATAAGATAGATTCATCATACAGACATACAAATGATAGAATCAGTGTATTTTGATCTACATTATCTGAGAATTAATTCTTGTAAATTGTAGAAATATACTTTTCTAATGTACCCATCTTTTATTGCATTTCATACAAAATGTAGTAAATAGAGTACTCTGGATCTTCTGCTGGCTGATATTTAAAATGTTCTGGTTTTCTTCTATTGAAAATGGCAAACATAGTGTAAACATGTGCGAATAATAACAGAGTCTTCAGAAGATCACAAGCCGTCTTTCAAAGAAGGCATGTGTGCTCATTCAAATCCCTTACCTCAAATTACAGGTTTTTCAACAGACATTTCCTTAGAAGTCAGGCACAAAGAATTTAGATTAATGTCCATGGACTGAAAAAGGCAATTTGGATTTGAAGGAAACAATTGTTATTGATTTATCAGTTGAAAGTAGAATTACGACTTATTTTTTAAAAATACTTTAGCTTGTAAAAGTAAAATCAGATATTGATTAACATTCAAAATACATATTTAATCAGTGGAACGCTGTAATAGAAAGACAGGTATGCCTCTAGGTTCTGTGCACTAAAAGATGTGTCCAAGTGAACAGAAAATCACTCTGTTCTGTGATTACACCTCTTTATACCAAAATGTTATGAGGTAAAATTAACACAATCCAGAACAGCAGATGTTGAGAATGATAAACTTAAGATATAATTAACATAGAATGGTATGTTGAAGGCTATTGAAAGAGATGTTAATCAAAATGCATTTTAGTCAGAGAACAGAATTTTCAAAAACCCATAAAAGGAATAATTTCTACAAATGTTTATTTAGGTAAAATCAGAAGCGTCTGATCCATCACTACTTTGATTTGAAATATGTAAACATTTCACTCAGGTCCTTAAAATTGGTGTGTAATTCCCCACATCTATTTTGCTTTTCATGTTGTATTTAATATAAATAGTGCTTAAGGCTCTGCTCCTCGCACTCGCATCCCTTTCTGGGAAGTTCACACAAGCCCAGAGCTTTGAGTGCTGAGCTGCCTTCCTCTGAAGCTGACATAATCACATTGTTGTGAGGAGGATAATTGCCAAGGAAACATATCATTTAAAATGGCCTCTGGGTTAAGGCAGTCTAGAGAAAGTAACGAAATGGTTTGTAGTTGATGCTGTTGCAAATAGAATTATGACTAGACCTCACAATTCAGCCTTCCTACAAGGACCTCATTTCTACATTCCCTGAGCATAGTTCTTGTGGTGTTTACTTTTCACATTACAAACTGATAATATGGGATCATTTCTGTAAGTCAAATCTGAAAATGTCAAATGCAGAAGATCACTATTCAGTGCTTGACCCAAGAGGAACCCCATACCTTGATGAGCTGTGTGGCCAAGAAATATTTTGCAGGTGAAGTTTCTTCCACTGGAGAAGATCCCCAGGTGAACTCCCCCCTCCCCTGGAAAGCACAAGCTTTTAAAAATTATGGGGGGGGGAACGGGGGGGGGGGGGGAAAGGGGGGGGGGGACTTAAAATCCAGTAACTAAATAAGGTGTTTTAAAAAAGAAAAGAAAAGAAAAAATGTTAAATATAAAGACAAAAATATAACAACATTGGTGGTAGACACATAAGTTTCTATAACCAGTTTTCTATAACCAGTTTTCAAATAGCTAAAAATAAGTCCATACACATTAGCCATTTACATACCATGCATTCAATATTGATAAAGTTCTAAGGTCTTCAGTCCATTTATTTACCAGAGGAGGGCTTTTAGCTTTCCAATGTTGTAATACAAGTCTTTTAGCTGTCATAAAGACATGGCGGGTCCATGATGGAGAGATAGTTTAAAAGAAAATAAGCATTCTCAAATATCAGTTAACATTCTAATACAAAATTGATATGAGTAATAACTTCTTCCCGAAAAAACAAAATGACTGGACAGGCCATTCCCATTGCTTTGGTAAAACAGGGTGATCTGGCTTCTTATTCCATTCATTCCGGAGACTCTGTATATCATATTTATTAATCGACATCACATATTTATGAAGAAATATTGTAGGTTTTGTTTTCTGCCTTGATTCAATTACAGTTTTCAGGAGCAAAGTGGACTCTGAGACACATAATGCTGCAGGGCCACATTTAGATACCAACAAATGTAACTATTGCCATTCTACAAAAGGTGACAAGTCATATCTAGACCTCTAGCGAAAATGACAAAAATTCACCATCATAATTTAGCAATTCATCCAGTGTAAAAATGCTTGATTTCTAAACTGAAAGGAGCCAGAGTAGAAGTTAGGGTTAGCAATCACCAGGTAGATCCTGGAGTTCTCCCAGAATTAGTTACAACTGATCTCCAGACTACAAAGACCATTCTCCCGGAGGAAATGGAAGCTTCAGAAGGAAGACATTATGGCAAACCCCCCCCCCCGCTGAGCTCCCTCCCCTCCCCTCTCCAACCTCCACCCTTCCCAGGCACCCTCCCAAAAATCTCCAGAAATTTCCCAAGGTGGAGTAGAAATCTACCTCAACATTGTAATACTATGCCTTTTTGTTGCAGAAGCTCTTTCATCTAATATCATAAATTAGGAGCTAATTAGTTATTTTAAGGGTCAGGAACAGACAATCTGCACATACTTTCAGTGTCTTCTCAGACTAAATTTGTGAATAGATCTTTGAGTACAAAATATATGAACATACGTGTTCATATCATGTGTTTTGAAAAGGGCACATATGACCCTCTCCTTTAGAATATGTGGGCAAGGATCGAGAACAGCATACAGTTTCCACGTGAGTGTTTAATTTTACATGAATTCTGAATATGTAACTAACACTAGTGGCCACAGGAAGATTTTAGGAGGTGGCATGTTCCATCCCTACTACCACCAGTATCTGTATACCCTTGCTGCCATCTAACCAGCTAGAGCACATAATGTTCCTTTTCTCCCCATTCCCCAGGCATCTTTAAAAACAGCATAATGTGCCAGGCATGTCCAGTAGGACTTCCAAAACTCTCATGAGATGCTAGAGTTTAGGAAGATCTGACATGTAGTGTCTGCCACGGTGTGTTTAAAGATGGCTGGGAAACAAAAAGAAGGCGCATTAGGTACTCTCGCTTCTGAGCAGGAGGTGTGGTGCAGCGGGATGATCTCTCACAGGAGGCAGTTTACCATATGTGTGCTCCCTGCCAACAAAGAAGCCTCCTTGGATCTTCTAAAGCACCTCCTGCAGGCCCGCATCCATGAGGGGGGATTTGGTGGCAATGCCCCCCCCCAGATGAGTGCTGTCCCCTCGGGCAAAAATTTACAAAATCAAAAAAATCAGATATATATAAATGTAAGATGGGGGGGGGGGGTGTCCCAGAATGACCCCAGGCACAGTCAGGGAAGCGTCAGTCTCATTTTCTGGGCCAAAAAATAAATGAAAAATAAAATAAAATTGCAAACAAATAAAATAAAATTGCAAAAGAGAGTCAGAGATCCCTCCCCCCAGCTTACAAAGAAAAGCAGCCTGGAATCAAGTCTCTCCTATCAAAAGGACTAGAGGACTAAAGGAGGACTAGAGGTCACAGCACAGTGGGAGATGTTGCTGCAAGAGGAGAAGCAGGCCCGGGCAGGATGCCCCCTTGGATTTCCCCATGCCCTCCCAACCAAAATTTTCTGACTGTGCCCCTGACCTCCTGCTCTGCAGGGGAGAGCTAGGATTGGCTCTGCTTTGAGGAAGAGACAATGTGTTCCAATGTCCAAAGAAAGGGTGACAAGGAGAGATTGCTAAGACTAGAAACATAAGAAGCCAAGAGTGCATGGCTGTGACATACCTACCCAGATGAACTAAGTGGTTTTCTTGTCAGTTGGTATGGAGTGACCAAACGTTCTGGTGTGGGGGTCCTGTTCCATTCAGCACCCTTTGGAGTTTATCTCATGGAGTCAAGAAGAAAGCGGACTCCATGAAATGCCAGCACACTCCATGGGTATCCTCAGCTGTCATGTTGGGGATCACTGTTACACATCATGGCCTCTCTAGCCTCTCCATATTCTCTGACCAGTCACTCAACTCTGTCACCGCACTGTATGTTGCCACACTAACCATATTTTTATCTCTGTCATCAATGCAAGAATTCCACAAACAGGATAAAAGAGAAAGGATTCTAGGGAAACCGAATCCAGGGCATATTCTGGATCCCACCTAGGTAAAATTAAGACTAACATCAACAAGGTAAAGTGAAATTTTTGATCCCAAGGATCCATCTTAGAAAAGACTTTAGGGGAGTGCTTCTCCCTATTCCAAATGGTTCACAATAGATTATATAATCAGCATGTCTAAACCCAGGTCTTCTGCTAGTCAATTTAACATAAAACACACTGTTCAAATGAAACGTGATTCCTGCAAAAAGAAAGAAAAGAACAACTTTTGGGCTTTTGAAAGAGATAGCACATTTAGGATGAAAGATTTTATCGTTGATCTTTAAACATTTTCAGCATCTTTAAGGTTTTTTTCTTCCAGATATTAGGAAGCTACTGAGCTGTCTGGTCACATTAGATGTTTGTTGACAGAAAAGATTCCCTCAAGATTGACATTAGGTTAATTACCAGGCCTGTGGGCACTGGAAATTGAACTGTCATCATTGAAACTGGCAAACAATCTAAGGAAAACGACTATCATCTTAGTATCGAAGACCTGCAGGCAAGTCGTCATCTGAATTACGTATGAGATAAAACATTGCATTAAGTGAGTAGAATGTACATTTTGCTTGACATTTGAGCCATCTGGAATAATTGTTCTATGTATTACAGATCTCATTACATAAATCTCATGCTGAGATACAAGAGAAGTGAAAAAGATAGATGTTTCACCATGTCTCTTGTTATCTCAATAATAAACATAATTTTCTTGAAAAGAGCTTTGTGAAGCTTCAAAGTTTGTTCAGACTTTTGCCAGGAATCAAAACCAAATAAACCCGTACAACTAGTCTTATATGTCGAAGGCAGTTTGGGATTGTGTTTCTTGAATACCAGGCCCAGAGGCCTCATGGCAATATAATTATAAAAATCATGGTACTTTCACCAGTAGTTACTCTTCAAAATAAAATGTTTTTTTTAAAAATAAATAAGGACCAGTATTCCAGGTGATAACATGAAAGCCCTAAAAGAACTAGACCCTACCAAACTCATTATTTTGTACCTTACTTTATTCAAAACACAGCAATGTTTCATGATGAGGAAAAGTCCAACCCTGAATATTATTAGAAATTCAGTAATCTAATCAATGCTTTCATTCAATTGGACATAAACGTTTGTGTTTCTGCAGAGTGCCCACCTACCATGTGACCAATCCCAATATTCAAGTAGTCCAGTGTTTTATGTATGCATATTTTACCAGGAATACTCTGAAAACATTTATGCCCAGTTCTTTCAGCACACCAAGAGATTTTGTAAAAGGTCTTTTCTAGATTTCAGTGACTCTTAAATTACTAATGCAAATATTTTCACATTAGTACTCCTGTATTTTTCTGTAATGCTCGTAGAACTCTGTAAAATCTTGTTGTATTATTATGGTGTTGCAGTATTTAATATTTATTTTATTTATTTGGGGGGGGGGACATATATGGTGCCAATCCAAAAACCTGACATAAGGTGTCTCACAAGGTTGAAACAGTAATAAGTAAACAGTAAAACAAACAGCAGTATAACCAACAAGATACCCACTAAAGGCATGAAAACAGGTTTAAAACTGTGTTGTTGTTGTTCAGTCACACAGTCGAGTCCGACTCTTTGTGACCCCCATGGACCACATCACGCCAGGCCCTCCTGTCTTCCGTTGTATATTATATTATTTATTTATTTATTTATATCTTCGATTTCTACCCCGCTCCAACCCCGAAGGGTCTCTGAGTGGCTTACAAGTTCCAAATTTATCCCTAGCTAAGGCCACATGTCTACAGGGGTTGGGGCTGCCTACCGGCACCCAGGTGGCAGGGCTCACTATTTTTCTTGGTTGTTCTTCCCGGGCGGTCTTTCGGGTGACTCAGTGCTCGGTTCCTGGTGTGGTTGTCCGGTCTGGAGGCTTCTTCTTTCTTTCGGCGGGCTCGTCTGGTATGTGGGTCGTATCGACTTACAGCCCAGCTAACGTCCATACGGCTCCGCTGTGCTTGCGTCACGTCACCACGTCCTTCTGTAGCTCCGCCTCTGTCTCCACCTCCATCGCTCCACTTGCCTTCGCTCTGCCGCTCCGATGCTACGCCACTCCATCGCCGCCATTTCCACCGTCACCGCTGCAATCGCTTCTACTGCTCCTGCCCGTACGGGGAGGGTGCCCCCTGCCACCTAAGGGCAGGTACCCATTCATCTACTCGCTTATATTAATTGCTTTCAAACCGCTGGGTGTGCTCCAGAGTTTGCTTAATTTCATGTTAGTTGCATCGATAACACTGTCTAACCATCTCTTCCTTTCCTGTCCCCTTCTTCTTTGACCTTCAATCTTTCCCAGCATCAGGGTCTTCTCCAGTGAGTGCTCCCTTCTCAATTGGTGGCCAAAGTATTTGAGCTTCAGTTTCATTATCTGGCCTTCCAGGGAACAGTTAGGGTTGATTTCTTTGAGGATTGACTGATTTGATCTCCTTGCAGTCCAAGGGACTCTCAAGAGTCTTCTCCAGCACCATAATTCAAAAGAATCTATTCTTCGGTGCTCGGCCTTCCTTATCGTTCAACTCTCGCAGCCATACATGACTACTGGGAATACCATTGCTTTGACCTTCCGGACTTTTGCTACAAAAAATAGTCTTCATAAAAACAACCCTCAGGCTAGAAGTAGGCCTCAAAACAACCAGCTTGCAGGTGTGGCCTGGGAATCACCTGGAATTACAGTTTATCTCCAGACAACAGAGATCAATTCCACTGGAGAAAATGGATGCTTTGGAGGTCGGACTCTATGGCATTTTACTCCACTGAAGTCCTTGTACTTCCCAGGCTCCACCCTCAAACCTCAAGGAGTTTCCCAACCTGGAGCTTGCAACCCTATGCCTCCTCATCCCCTGCTGGTGGCCGGGGGAACCTGGCAATCTTAACAGGAAGGGTATTCCCAAGGCAAGTTGCCACTTCTGAAAAAGCCCTGTCTCTGGTTGCTACCATGCTATCTCTGCAGGTGGGATCACACAGAGCCTGATCTTAGCTGCTGGGCTGGACAATATGAGACTAGGCAGTCTTCAAGTTTTTCGCTAGAGCTGTTGGAGTGCAAGCTTATCTAGTGGCTCACTACTAGGTTCTGCTGCTAAGGAGAGTCCTTTTACTGGAAGACGTTAGGAGAAGCAGTGCTGCTCCTTAGCACCATGCAGGTGCAAGTCTGTTGAGCTCATAGTCATGCCCATTGGGAGCACCTCCAACAGCATATATCACAGAGCACTGATTGAAAGAAGAGCTGAGTATTATTGTTTCCCAGTATTTCTTTCCACTAGCATTTTATTATCTGAATATGAATGTCAGTCATTTGTAATCCCATTGTAATGCTATGAAACCAACAACACTAGATGGCATCTAACTGTTGCTGCTTAGATTTGCTAAACTAATCTTAGGCTGCGGTCACACGCAACATTAGCCACGCAAGAGATACGGAAGACAAGCGGAGTTTCCGGTCGCGATCTCACCAGCACATCTGGGAAGCGTAGTGCTTCTGTGGCACAACTGAGGCTTCCTGCCGAAAAAGCGCAGCAAAAAACTAGTACCTTGGAGGTACTAGTTTCCAGAAACTGCGGGGCAAGGGCGGGCGTCTGATCGCGTTTCCGGTGGTATCCGGCGCCCGCCCATGTCCCCTTGCGGAAAAGGGTTTTTTCTTCCCCACGTCTCCGTGGATGCGCACACGCACCCAACGGAGCATGCGCATTCGTAGTGTACACAAAAAAAGAAAACCAGTTCGCCGCGCCGCGCGCTTCTTCATTGCGCGCAGGCGTGTGTTGTGATCGGCACCTCTCCCTTGCCATGGAACCTCCACAGTACCTCCACAGTAGGTCTGATCGCTTTACTGCATGTTAGTTTGCCCCGGGGCAAACAGCCACACTTCTCCTCTGCAGTTTCCTGCCCGTGTGGCAGGGGCCTAGTGTTTTTTTTTAAAAAATCAGTCAGCTAGATTTTCAAAAAAGAAATAAGTACAGAAATTTTGCTATTTTGCTCGTTCTTGCTTAAAATGCCTGTCTCATATTATTCATTTCAGCCAATGAGAAATGTACAATATTTTACCTTGAAACTGGATCCCACTTTCAAATTCCAGTAAAACACCTTTGAATAAATATTTAGGCTGATTCTGTATCAAAAATGTCTATGTAGGCCCTGTTCACACGAGGGGTTTTGGGCCGGGAGAGGGACAGCAGCAAACGGGCGCGATCCCACAGCAACATCTGGGAATCATGCTGCGCCCGTCCCCCATCCATCCCTTCCGCCGAAAAAGCGCACCAAAAAAGAACCACCTAACCAGGTGGTTCAATCGAAAGGGCCGCGGCAAGTGTGGCCATGGGATCGGTGGCGCGTCCTTGCGCTGGCGCATCCACGCCCCCCGGGCAAACTGTGCATGCTCGAGCATGCGCAGTTCGGCAGCCTCCCCCTCCCCCTCGTCTCTTCCTCCCTGGCATCTGATCGTGCCGGGGAGCAATGGCACGCGGCTCACGGGATCCATGGGATCCCGCCCGCAGCATCTCTATTTTGATGTGGTTCTAATTAGCCGCACTTTCACCGGTGTTTTCCCTGCCGTGTGGCAGGGGCCGTACTTTGCTCTTTTTTATGGCGATTTATTCAAATCCCCAAGGAATCCTATAGCCACCTGTTCATATTACCTGGTACATTTTCCATTTTGAAACAGGTTTAACATTACATCAGGATACAGTTAGCAAGTTATATTATTGAATCACAATTTTGCATTCCACTGATAACATTCCATAAGGACATTTTGGCTTTGCGAAATCTGAGGTATTACCTTTTATTTTACACAAGTGTGAGTTCATGAGACTAATGGGGGGACCCAATCTTCCCCCCACTTTCTTGCCAGGCCCAACACAGCTCCCAGGCTCCGTGACAGACCCCGCCAGGCCCAGCTCAGCTCCCAGGCTTTGCCACAGCCACTGCCAAGCCTGACACAGCTCCATGCCTCCATGGCCTCTGCTGGGTCCCAAGGAGCTCCCAGATTCTGCCACAGACAGACCTGGCACAGCTCCAGGCCTCCATTTCTGCTGCTGAGCTCAGTGCAGCTACCGGGTTCTACCACAGACATGCTCTCTGTGGCTCCAGGCCTCCATGGCTATCACGAGGCCTGGTGCAGCTCGTGGGCTTAGCTGCAGCCACCCATGACCATGCAGGAGGTAGGATCTTTTATTTGGGAGGGGGGATTCGATCCCCAATGTATTTTTTTAAGATTTCTGATTTTTCTACAAACCTTGGAGCAGTCCCCCAAGTTTGAAGAAAATCTTTTTTTTTTTTTGGTAAACAAATTTTTATTTTCTTAGGAACATAACATATAAGATTAAATCATTCAGTCCATTGTTTACCTCATTCCCTTCCTCCCCTCCCTCCAGTGGCTTCCCGCAATGCTTCTCCCCCTTCTTACAAATTTCATTATATCATTAACACATCATTTGTTATCATCCAACCTCAAGATAACATCATTTGACTTAATATTGATCTAAACATATTAAGTTTTGTTTTACATCCCAGTTCTTTTCCAGATATATTTTAAAGTCATTCCATTCTTGAAAAAACACGTTGTCTTCTTGATTATTCAACTTCTTTGTAATTTTATCCATTTCTGCCATGAACAGAACTTTTTGTATCCAGTCTTCGATTTCTGGTACTTTCTCAGTCTTCCAAAATTGTGCATAAATCATCCTCGCTGTTGTAATAAGGTACCAGAATAAAGTCCTTTTAGTCGAGTTAACTTCTTCCATTTTTAGTCCCAAAAGCAGAATTTCAGGCGCTTTCTTGAAAGAGCACTTAAGTATTTTTTGCATTTCTTTGTGGACTTTTGTCCAAAAGAGTGTAGCTTTTTCACAAGTCCACCACATATGGTAAAATGAGCCCTCATGTTTTTTACATTTCCAACATTTATTTGACATATTCTGGTTCATATTTGCAATTTTCTTTGGGGTCATATACCACCTATACATCATTTTGTAACAATTCTCTCTAACATTGGTACAGGGTGATATCTTAATAGCATTTTTCCACAAATATTCCCAGGTTTCTATGTCAATTTCCTTGTTCATATTTATTGCCCATTTTAACATTTGCTCTTTCACAGTCTCATCTTCTGTATACCATTTTAACAACACTTTATACATTTTAGAGATATCTTTTCCCCCTCCACACTCCCATACCTTTTCCATTTCATTTTTTTCCTCTCTAAAACCATAATTTCTTTTGTCTGACCTAAAAAGGTCAGAGATCTGCATGTATTTCAACCATTCATATTCATATTCAATTTCATTCTGCTTTTTCATTACCCATTCTGTTCAAGTTTGAAGAAAATCTGTTTAGTGTCAAATCAAATGAAAAATCTTTGTTAGACATTTGTTACAAACTGCATAAGCCAGTCATACAACATCAAGAGATAACATAAATGAACAAAGTTTAAAGAAGAAAGAAAAAAGGAATTATCCAAAGTTATCGATTCCTAGCGATGTTTAGTGTCCGTGTGGCCCCAATCTGTGGATTTAGATATCTGCAAATGAGGGAAATACTTGACAATTTAGCTACAGAGCTTTTTGTATGATGCTTCCATTCTAGATCCCTTCCAGTCAGTTTTCACCCAGGTCACGAGATGCAGTTGGCACTGGTCGCCCTCACAAATGATCTCCAGAGGCATCTAGATTGGGAGGATCAGCAGTGCTGTTGTTGTTGGACCTGTCAGCAGTGTTCAGAATGGTCAATCGTCAGTTACTGATCCACCGCCTCACTGACGCAGGAGTGCATGGGTCTGCCTTGCAGTGGCTCACCTCCTTTCTCCAAGGTCGGGGACAGAGGGTGGAACTAGGAGAGCAGCTGTCCTGAAGGCACCCACTGAATTGTGTAGTGCCCCAAGGGATGGTGCTTTCCCTGATGCTATTTAACATCTATATGTGCCCCCTTGCCCAGATTGCCCGAAGGCATGGGCTGGGATGTCACCAATATGCGGATGACACCCAGCTCTATCTGTTGTTGGGTGGCCAGTCTGACTCCAGACTGGAAGATCTGGATTGGGTGTTACAAGCCGTGGCCAGTTGGCTTAGACTGAACCGATTGAAATTGAATCCGACGAAGACAGAGGTCCTGTGCCTGAGCCGGGGCGGTTCGACTCCCAACCTTCAATAGGGTGCCACTGGTGCCAGCACCGGAGGTTAGGAGTTTGGGGGTGTTCTTGGATGCCTTCTTAACTATGGAGGCCCAGGTAGCAGCCACTGCCAGGTCAGCCTTTTACCATCTTCACCTGATTAGGCAGCTGGTTCCCTTCCTCAACTGCAGTGACTTGTCAACAGTGATCCACGCAATGGTCACCTCGAGACTGGTCTACTGTAATGCTACATGGGGCTGCCCTTGTCGCAGATCCGAAAGCTGCAGCTAGTGCAAAATGCTGTAGCCAGGCTTCTGATGGGCCGCCATTTGTGGGAGCACATCCAGCTTGTCCTGAAGGCATTGCACTAGCTGCTGATAGCATACTGAATCAACTTCAAGGTGCTGGTTCTCACCTTTAAAGCCCTTTATGGTCAGGGGCTGACATACCTGAGGGACCGCCTTTTCCCATATGTCCCCCAGAGAGCACTACGGTCAGGGTCCCAAAATCAATTGGCCCTCCTGGGCCCCAAACTGGGTCAGACTGGCTATAACCAGGGCCAGGGCCTTTTCGGCGGTGACTCCGTACTGATAGAATGAGCTCCCAGAAGAGATCAGGGCCCTGCAGAACATTTTACAGTTCTGCAGGGACTGCAAGACAGAACTCTGCCACCAGGCTTTCAGTTAAGGAGCCGCCGCCAACCACCACCAACAACAACAATTGGAAGAAATAGAGCCCTGGTACCTGGTCTCACCATCTACAGTCTTTGCTTGCTGCATATGTATGGAAAGACCAATGAGCTGATCAACAAGACAGATAAGTGGATACGTTAATATGACTGTCACCATCATTTTTAAGCAATATTAACTATAGATCCAGCTAGCACTTTATATAATATTATAATTTTGTATGGTTTTAGAAGTTTTATGATTGTATAATTGTTATTTATGTGTTTTATTTTTATGTAAGCCACCCTGAGTTTGTTTCGGTGGGGATGGCGGGGTGTAAATTTGAATAAATAAATAATAAACTATTAGATATATAGATTCTGATAATGTTACGCAGCTACGTTTCATTGACCTGGAGTTTCTTCCAATCACTGACATGTACATTAGAAGTATAAGCTTCAGTAGCTTTGACATCAGTATGATAAGCAAGTCACCAGAGGAAGTGTGAAGCATGTAGTAAGATCATTTACATAAGATGGCAGCCAGGTGGGATGTTTAGTCAGGTGAGTGCTTTACCTGGGACAAGTAATATATCTAGATCAAGCCTTAATCCCTGATAAAACTGAAAATGAACTTTTTATTAGGCTTGTAGCTCTTAAGACATTTTGTGAAGTTTGCAGGCTCTTGTTTGACTCTCAAAGCTCTCATGAGTGCATTTCTAGTTCTCATGGCTGAAGAATGTTGAGAACAGCGTTTATCTGATTCAGTGTGCTGTAGAGAAATGCAGAACAGAATCCTCCATATGCCTAATATGGAAACCTAGTCTCCTTTAAACATAGCAGAAAGGCACACAGGCACACCAGAAGAATGAAAGATTTTGAGGCAATTTCCCGAGACCACCCCACTGCGGAATAATGTGTACATGGCCAGATGCCATATCTGAAATGGTTACATGTTCCTTATTTGCATTTGTAGAAACAATTAACATCCAAGACTTTCCCAGTAAAAGTATGCTTACATCTCAATTTAGGACTATTAATTTTCACTTCCAACTTCCAGAATATATTTCGGTGCATGAAATATGTTTTACTTCTCATTTCTTCTTACAGTAACTCTGTGGCTTGGTTAAAATATAACATGAGGTCATGGTTGGTCCCACTGGGGCTCAGTCATGATTACTTTCAGTTGGGCCAGGCCAAGTTTGTATGAAGTGGCTAGGTCTTTACTTGACATGCTGACTCTGGTTGCTTCCACATGGACTTTTTGTTCTGCATCCCTCCCCCAACTATACATTGTGTATGTGTGTGTTGTTTTGCCTTAAAACATTGTTGTGCAATTGATCACCTTCCAGATTTCCCCCTGCTTCTCAGCATTTTCCAAAATCTGCTTTCCTGGAAGACCATACTCAGGGCAGGTTTGATAATGGTATGAACAGGAAGGTACAGATTTTCAAACCTCTCTGACCATATCCAGTGCCATTTTCCTCCCCATCCCCTTGTGCCTGCAATTTCTTTCCCCTGGCCACTGGTGAGTTTTTTGCCGGTATTTAAAAAAAGCTAGCAAATAGTGATATACCTAATACTATTTTTTTTTTAAAAAAAAAAGCACCAGTGGTAGGGATTGGAAAGTGATAGGTGCATAGGGATAAAGCACTCAGAAGCACCCCCATGTGGTCACTCCATTGCCTCTGTGAATGCATAACAGGAAATTATCTCTGTGTGGTTGTATTGGAGATGACTTTGACCTCTAAAGGGTGTTGTGCCTCCTGGTGTTGCTCCCCCTGCTGTGGTCCAGACACACACCAGGTATGGGTGGAGTAAGGCAAGATCAGTGCTGGGCCAGGGAGGAAAGGGTGGCGACTTTATCTTAATGGAAGAGGAACCATCTCCTGGGGGGCCCTGACAATTGTAGGTCTGTGCAAGTTTAGTTCTGCAACCTGATATTTTTAAGATACAGGATGGGCAGCTTTCCAGTAAAGGACTAGACATACAATTTTAAAAAAAATTATTTACTGAAGATTTCTTTGACCTTGGTGAAAGCCAAATGAGAGGAAATAACATTCAAGGAGGCAGAAGTTAAAATGAAAAGCATATGAAAAACAAACTCCCCCTGGAATGAAAGAATGAGACACTGGCTGTGAACAGCAGGCTTTGCTATTCCACGACTCTTCCAGTGCATTTGAGTATATTAGAACCTTAGATTATATGCAGGAGGACAAGTAAAGGAAACTAAAACATAACAAGGCATTGCATTAAAAGTCTATAAGACATAAATCTATTAGGCTATCATTGTACATGTGAACGGTGCCACGAATACGCTAATGAAGTTCACATACGTCTTTCATTTAGGCCAGAAAATTAAACCGCAGCGATTTCTGTGATCATCTCCATTCAA
>NW_015159737.1:284428-287163 GCF_001447785.1 Gekko japonicus
AGAATGTGACTGCTTAATGAAAGACATGCATTTATTTACAGTTTGGAGTAGGGGAGAGATTTGTTGCAGGTGCTTAAGGCTACATGCTGGCAGACAGTAATTCCCATGTGCTGACTTAGCCATGGCCATTTCTAGTGGTTTAATATTACAGGCTTGCACACTTTTTGCAAAATGGCTCACTCCAAAGAAAGCCCTGTCCTTTGCAATGCCATCGGATCACCCCTGTTCCAGCTGTGAGCTCTTCCGCATATTAAAGGGCACAACAAAAGAGCAAACACAAGAGATTCACACTTCCTGTTTGGGGTATCTACAACATGTCTCCCCATGTTTCCACGTTTTCCCCCTTCATGTAACAGGGTAAGCACAAATATAAAAACTACATATCATACTTCTTATTTTGTGGCTTCCTGTAATGTGCAAAAGACACATATTAAGCAAACTCTTATGAAAGACACAAGGTACACCATGGATCAGAGCTTACAGTAGTTGCCTGGAATGCCTTTGAACCCATTTTGTCTGATGAGAAAGTATATATCTGGGAAATGCTCAAATAGAATACTGGGATAATGAACATGTAATGGATATAAAATGTGAGGAATATGGTGGTACAGCATACTCAGTGTCTGCATTAGGAATTGTAATAGCCTTAGGAATTTCCTCTGAAAACATGCAAGTTATAATCCAAGTGCTCATAATATTTTGCTGAAGGGCACATTTGGAGGACTTGTAACAAGTACTAGTTTATTCATGAAAAGTGGAACAAGGCAGTTATAAATTCTTGGATTTAAGGGAAAAATGGGGACGTTCCTCCTTCATCAGATTGTGATTTCCTGTTTTAAAAGTTGCCACATGAATTGAGGGCAAGTAAATTATCAGTTGACAAACCTTTACGGTTCCAGACTAACTACCTCAGACAGATGAGTTCTGACTAATGCCCAGAGAAACTCAGTTTTATTAAAGACACATGATTTGTCTTTTCTGTGTGTCCATTTTCCCCATCTCTTGCTTTTTGCTTAGGGAAACAGGCTTTTGCTCTGGGGTCTTCACTTGATGTTCCATACACTTTTCTTTTCAGATGTTCATTATCTCCTTTTGCTTAAGGGAGATATCAGCAAAGGGCAACTGCACTATAAGCTCATTCAGAGAAAGTCCATAAGAAGCCAAGTGCAGATGACTATACTATGCAGATAATTATCCAGACATCATTTGCAGAGTTTCGAGTTGGTGTGGCACGTCTCACTTTAACAATTACCTCATGTTATTTGATATCTATATAACGTGATGTAATGTAATTCACACAGCCTGCCAGAGTGTATTACACATGCCTCCAGATTTACAGAGAGTTATTTTTTAAAAAAGGGCTCGTCTCCAGAGTCTTGTGCTAACTGGACTACTTAAAGCTCTAAAAGCTGTATAAATGGAGTGCAACTTTCAGGCTAAATAAAACACTGAAATGTAAGGAATCATGCAAGGTAAACAAGAAATCCATAGTAACTTTTTAAATGGAAGAAGAATGAATCACTAAGGTGCTCTTTCACATATCACAATGCAAAAATATGACGATTGCTGATCAAACCTAGAAGCCAAGCAAACCACAATGCTCTTGGTCCCTCCCCCATGCCTCTCCTCAAAAGTGGTGTGGCCAATAGGATATGAAAGTGGATTAAACAGTTGGTTTTAATTTTCATAGACTTTCCAAATGGTTTGGGAACATCTGTGGCCTCCTCAAGGGAAGCTGCCAGCTTTTTTTCCAGTGGCTGTTACAGAATTCATATACAATGTTTCCCAAGGAAGAATACAGGAGTTAAAACTGTTGTAAAATAGTCAAAAATTGTTTAATACTTAGACTATTAGATGGATCTTGCTCTATTGGAAAGAAGAGATTTATTTGCCTTTAAAAATACTTTATTCTAAGGGAAAAGGGTTCACGGGGTTACTACAAATAAACATAACACTAAGAGCTACATTTCTATGCTGCCTACAGACAAAACAAGCACACATGTAATGGAGGAGATTCTCTCCTTCTTCTTGACCCCTAGAAAGGAAGTCACCTGAAACAAATGACCAATCGGCATCAAAGTAGAAGTTACTTTTCCCGGGCTAATTCCCCATTGGCTCAGTGCCAGGTATCCCTTCCAGGTCAGTCTAAACAATAGCAAACTAGGAATACAAGTTAACCCCATAATGACTGAATCATCAGACCTTGTAAACACATACATTTCCAACACCCCTTCTCAAGGTCTGACATGTAAGTCATACATACACATACAAAAACATTATTCATTATTCAATTCAACATTTGTACCAATCATATTCAACATTTTACGTAGACATTCAAATTTCTCTTTGGTCAGTGGCTTAGTCAGAATGTCAGCCACCATTTCTTCTGTACGACAATGCTCAATATCTATCAGCTTCTTCTGGTACAAATCCTTCACTAAAGCACACTTAATACCAAATTGATCTACTTCTAGCTGTGGTGCTTTCTTCCTTACATATTGTAATACAAGCCTGATTATCTTCAAACATAAGTACAGGTACAGGTTCTCTTATTCCAAAGTCCTTTAACATATGAAAAATCCATTCAAGTCTACTACAGGCACTTGCTGCTGAAACACACTCCGCTTCCGCTGTAGACTGCGCCACAACAGTTTGTTTTCTACTAGTCCAGTCTATTAGTCCATCTCCGTAGAAAAATAGATATCCACTTGTAGACTTGTAGTTGTCCGATTCTT
>NW_015159737.1:291488-335312 GCF_001447785.1 Gekko japonicus
ACTCACAAGTTTGGCTGGTGCTTGTTTAGGTGCAGTTGAGGTTCCAGCTTTGGATGTGGAAGGTTCTTCCTCACTCATCTTCAGGCAGGGACTCACAGGGTTAATCCTTTCCTTAGGCTTTGCAGATGGGACCGGTGAAGCAATCAGCTCTCTTTGCTCCGTCCCTCCGGGGCTCGCTCGGCGCATGTAGAAAAAAATTCAAAAAGCTTTCTTTCAGCTGCTTTCCAAAGTGCACATCAGCATAAGATAGGTTCCTCCAATCACTGAGAATTAAAGTGGCCCACCTTGTCTGATTACAGCTTTGTTTGGCAAAAAGTAGAAAAAAAACTTTGCAGGAAAAAAAATTAGTTCCCTTTTAAAATAAGCCTCTGTGCCAGCTCAGCTCAGCTCTCTCTTTCTCTCTCTCTCTCTCTCTCTCTCTATCCAACAAGCGTTTTGAATGAACCGTACGCTGCTACCATTTGTTGAAAAATAGTCAAAAATTGTTTAATACTTAGACTATTACATGGATCTTGCTCTATTGGAAAGAAGAGATTTCTTTGCCTTTAAAAATACTTTATTCTAAGGGAAAAGGGTTCACGGGGTTACTACAAATCAACATAACACTAAGAGCTACATTTCTATGCTGCCTACAGACAAAACAAGCACACATGTAATGGAGGAGATTCTCTCCTTCTTCTTGACCCCTAGAAAGGAAGTCACCTGAAACAAATGACCAATCTGCATCAAAGTAGAAGTTACTTTTCCCGGGCTAATTCCCCATTGGCTCAGTGCCAGGTATCACTTCCAGGTCAGTCTAAACAATAGCAAACTAGGAATACAAGTTAACCCCATAATGACTGAATCATCAGACCTTGTAAACACATACATTTCCAACAAAAACGTATTGGAAATCCTGGGGAATTTGGGGGAGGGTTGGACCTGTTTTTATGAGGTGTCTGGTAGCTGCCCATCTCCAGTGCCTATCTCCCATCCAAATCAATCAGACTCATTCTTTATTGCTCCAGTGGTTTGTTAACAGTGCAAATTTTGCTTCCCTAGCCTGACCACACAGTTTCCAGAGATTCTTTAACTTAGGTGTGCTACTACTATTGTCAGTCCCTTTAGAAACTAGTTCAGATATCCCTGTGACCATTACTTTTCTTCCCCAATGATAATCTGGGGTTTAATTAAGATCATTTCAGGCCTCCTTGTATCAGCAATCACATGGGTGAAGCACTGTGTGAACCAGAAGAACTCTCAGACATCAGAACACATAATTAGATGAGCCACAGTAATGAGGGAATCACTAAAATAATCAGGGGTCATTTCCTGCGGGAGCGCACAGGAGCAGAGCTCCGGCAGTAAGGAGCCCTTTAAGACCAAGTTTTATAAAGGTACAAGCTCTCCCTCCTCTGTGAGGACAGATCTGCACGTTCCCCCCCCCCCCCCCACGGCGCGCCCCCCCCCCCCGCCCAATGGCTAGCAATCCAAAACAGTCCAGTGGAGCCTGAGAGGTGGGTGTTGCCTTCTGATACACTTATTTATGCTAATAAATCATGCTAATGAGCTCCTGCACCTCTTTTTCTACGAAATGACAACTGAAAATAATGTATACAAATGTACACAAATAGTTATAGTTGACACCAAACAACCACCATGTGATTAGGGGTGCATGCAAACACCATGGAGAAAAGGCAATGTATGTGTTTTATCAGGATGTTACCCACTCTGAGCCCATTTGCAGGGAATAGCAGGCTATAAATCCAATGAAATAAAACTAAATAAAATCTATGTCTCAAGCAGACATGGTTCTACTCCTACCCCTCAAGCTCATTCTGCCTCAGAAATTATATACTGGAGTGGATAAATATAAATCTATATTAGGCACACATGCTTAAAGGGTTTGCTTTGCATTTTCAGCACACAAGAGACACAACTGAAGTTCTCAGGAGCTGCACTGGACTTCATGTCCACAATGCAGTTGCTGTTATTGTTGTTATTGTTGGATCCAAAGACTTGTGTTCAATGAACCAGCGCTTAGAATAGGTCATATTAATTTCTATTGTAGTACAGTACCTCAAACTGATTTCATTGTCATGTTAGAAACGTTACATCAGCTATGCAGTCAAAATGACTAGGATAACTTTCAGAATGGGATGTTAGATGTCTTTCTTTAAGCAAAACAGAAAACTACTTAGTTTTATTTCAGTGCTCTGTTATTTTTGTGCCTCTTGAAAAATGTAATAAGTATTGATGAGTACTCTAGCTGTGCATTTGTCTCTGAATCCATGCTGTCTTCCTGCTTACAAATAAATAGTATAGAATAAAATCCGGATGACATAACAAAGTATGACTGAGAAACTGGGGCCCCGGTCACACTGAAGGTTTTGGCCCGGGAGAGGGATGGATCGGGGGCGCAGCAAACGGGCGCAATCTCACCGCAACATCTGGGAAGCGGCGCGCACCCGTCCCCAATCCGGCCCTTCAGGCCGAAAACCCTCAGTAAAAAAGAACCACCCCCAGAGGAGGACTTACCGGGAACGCCACATCAAGCGCGGCTGTGGGATCGCCGCCGTGCCCGTCATCCGGAGCAATCCAGGCTCCCGGCCGAACTGCGCATGCGCACACATTCACAGCTCGGCTGCCTCGCTCCCCTTTCAGTGGCTTCCCCCCGGCATCTGATCGTGCCGGGGAGGAAGTGTACGGCGGCTCAGGGGATCTATGTGATCCCGCCACCGCGTGTCTCTTTTGGTGCGGCTTTTAAAAGCCGCACTTTGCCAGTGCTTCCCCCCCCCCCCGTGTGGCAGGTTAATGAAAATTCACAGGCCAAAACTACATATACATTAAATACACATTTCATTTTGCTCCTGTACAGACTTGAGGTCCCCAATACGGTACCCTTTCCTGGCATCCATCAACTGTTTTTGGAAAGTATTTATTTATTTATTTATTTATCAAATTTCTACTGCACCCTCCCAGCCAAACCCAGCTCAGGGCAGCCCGCACAAAAACAGACAAGCCACACCAAAACATAAATCACAATTGAAACAATTCTAAAACCATCTAACATAATAAGGTGCTAGTAGCTCTGTTTTACAGGCCCTGTGGAAATGTAAAAGACCCTGCTGGGCCCTGCTCTCCTCTGGGAGCTCCATCAAGAGCCTGGCCGTGGCATTTTGCACCAGCTGCAGCTTCCGGATTTGAGACAAGGGCAGCCCCATGTATAGAGCATTACAGTAGCCCAGTCTCGAGGTGACCATCGCATGGATCACTGTTGACAAGTCATTGGGTTCGAGGAAGGGAACTAACTGCCTGATCAGCCAAAGATGGTAAAAGGCTGATTTGGCAGTGGCTGCTACCTTGGCCTCCATAGTTAAGGCGGCATCCAGGAGCACTCCCAAACTCCTAACCTCCGGTCAGGAGCAGGATCCCTACCCTCAGGCCACCCCAGCTCAGGCACAGGACCTCCATCTTCACTAGATTCAATTTCAGTTGGCTCAGTCTAAGCCAGCCAGCCACGGCTTGTAACGCTCGGTCCAGATCTTCTGGTTTTGAGTCAGACTGACCGCCCAACAACAGATAGAGCTGGGTGACATCTGCATACTGGTGACATCCCAGCCCATTCCTCCAGGCAATCTGGGCAAGGGGGCACATATAGATATTAAAAAGCATCAGGGACAGCACCAGTGTGTGCCTCCAGGATAGCTGTTCCCCCAGTGCCACCCTTTGTCTCCAATCTTGAAGAAAGGAGACAAGCCACTGCAAGGCCAGCCCCTGAATTCCAGAGTCAACAAGGCAGTGGGTCAGTAGCTGATGGTTGACCATGTCGAATGCTGCCAACAGGACCACAGCAACAGCACTGCTTATCTGCCTTGATCCGGATGCCTTCAGAGGTCATCCATGAGGGTGACTAGTGCCATCTCCATCCCATGGCCCAGGCAAAAGCCAGACTGGAAGAGATCTAGAATGGAAGCATCATCCAAAAAGCCCTGTAACTGAATCACCACTGCCCTCTCTATTATCTTGCCCAAATAGGGCAAGTTGGAGAATGGCTGATAGCCAATTCAGCCGGGTCCAAAGATGTCTTTTCCAAGAGAGTGCAGACCACTGCTTCCTTAAGTGCCTCAGGGAACAGTCCCTCCAAGAGGGACCTGTTGATAGTCTCCCACAAGGCACCTCAAAACATCTCGGGGCCAGCTTTAACTAGCCACAAGGACACAGAGTGGTAGGGTATATAGTTAGGAGCAATTTGTCAACTTCCTCTAGGATGAGCAGACCAAAATGATCCATAACTTGACCAGAAGACGTGCGTGGAGCCTCAAGCTCACTCACCGTATCAACTGTAGCGAGGAGGTCGTGGCAGAGCAACAAGACTTTATCTGCAAAATAGCTCACAAAAGCCTTGCAGCCAATAGCCAGTTACCTAGCATTTGGTTTGCCTTGCATCAGAGCAGTAATGGACTGAATCATTCTAAACAATTGAGCTGGGTGTGAGCTTGCAGATGCAATCACAGCCATATGATACTCTCTCTTTGCGGCTTTGACTGCCACCTCATGGGATCTCATAAACATCCTATAAGATGTTCTTGTAGCTTCGTCACAAGCACGCTGCCACTGTCTTTCTAATCATCTTAGCCCTCGCTTCATGAGCCGCAGCTTCTGGGTAAACCATGGAGTCAGCCTAGAGCAAGGGTGCAGAGGGCGCCAGGGAGTGATCTCATCAATTGCTGTTGAAAGTCGATTATGCCAATCCTCTACAAGCTCATCTAATGAGCTGCCAGGGGGCATCGGATCCCAGAGAGCCATCTGAAGCCACATTGGGTCCATTTGGCTCTGCGGGTGAGCCAAAATAGGCTCACGGCCCAAACAGGGTCAGGGTGAAATATCCAGACGGGCCTTCAGGGTGGAGTGGTCCAACCATGGTAATGCCAAAGCAGTAATTTGGTCCACTGTAACCCCCACCATGAAGACCAAATCAAGCATGTGCCCACCCTGTTGAGTGGGAGTCTTTACAAATTGAGAGAGTCCTAGTGCTGCCATAGATGACACCAGGTCCATTGCCTGAGTGGAGGCTGCCTCATCAGCATGGACATTGAAATCACCCAGGACTATCGGTCAGGGCCGGATTTAGGCTTGCTGAGGCCCTAAACTATACAAAACCCATAGGCCCCCTACTGTTTTAAATTACATCAGCTGGTCTCAGAAAAATTTAAAATATATACGCCTTTTTAATATTTGAAATCATTTTTTATATTGTGTTTTTATTTGAAGCCCCAACAGATTGTGAGGCCCTAAGCTGTAGCTTATTTAGCTTATGCATAAATCCGGCACTGCTATCGGTCTAGGGTGTTCCAATGCCCAGACCGATGCGGCCTCCACCAGGGATGGTAGGCTACCAGCTGGTGCATTGGGTGGGTCTCCCTGGCTTCCCAGACTAGGCCGACACACTCAATGCCCATGATCCTTGGTGGTGGCTGCTCTCTGAAGGAGTAAGCCTCCCGAATGAATAAAGCCACTCCTTCTTCCACTCCCTAGTCTGCGATTGGTGAAGGGCTGAGAACCCAGGAGGAGCCAACAGGGAGAGAGCTACTATCTCCCCATCTCGCACCCAGGTCTCAGTCATGCATGCCAGGTCTACATTCTGGTCCTGCAGAAAGTCCCGGAGGACCGTGATCTTATTATTTATAGACCTGGCATTACATAATGCCAATGTTGGAGGGGGGGTCAATTATTCTAGTCCTACTGCCTACAACCCTTGGGATGGGATGCAGGCTGGAAGGGGGCCAAGCTAGTCTACTTCTCTGTCCCCTTCCCTTAATTCCATGCCTGGTCCCACCGCTATAATTCCCCTTCCCCAGGAGCACTGGAATCCCTTGCCCAGTCGTCATCCTGCCCACCGATCCTCGCCAGCTACACCAGCTGTGAGCCTCAGACCAACTAGAACTTCAAATCAAACCAGACTAGTCCTTTAACAACAGGCGTTAGCTCTGACAGCTCCCAATTCGATGTAACCCACTCTATAATAATCAATTCCATTACCACCCTTAAAATTTAATCTAGTAGCCTATGATTGCCTTTTTTTTAAAGCAGGGCCAAGTGTTGTTTTTGCTTCTGACTGGCCACCAGAGAACAGATTGGCTCTGCATATTAGAAGGCATCCTTTTAAACAGAGCTTCTGCCAGAAATATTGAAGAGTTACCATACTATTCAAATTATGTATAACCTTACTCCCTGCCATTTTGTGATTGGTTTTGCTTCCTGCAGCAGCCATTTTGTAGATGTGCCCACCACACTGTGTTGGAATTGCAAAGGTGCCTGTAGGCACAAAAGGGCCGGGGCCGTTGTATGGACCATTTAAAACTATTTGATTTTGTAAATTTATATTCAACGTTTGGCATTATTTTCCTCACACTCTCTGAAAGCTAATGCTGGGGATTTTTGTCTATATTGATATTTTAAGGCCTAAATAGATTTATTAGGAAATAATGTCGTTAAATCCAATGGAGCTGAATTTAATGGGGCTGCCCTTGAGACTGATCTGGAAGTTACAGCTTGTCCAGAATGCAGTGGCCCAGGTCCTTATTGGGACACCAATAACTGTACACGTACAACCTGTGCTCTGCCAGCTGCACTGGCTCCAAGTTGAGGTCAGGTTCAAGGTTTTGGCCCTATACAGTCAGGGATCAACACATCTATGAGACCGCCTCACCTGGTATAGCACCTGGAGAGCATTACGCTCAAGCGACCAACACCTACTGGAAGTCCCTGGCTCAAAGAGTGTCTGGCTGTCCTCAACCAGAGCCAAGGCCTACTCAGTACTGGCTCCAATTTGGTGGAACTCTCTGCTAATTAACATCAGGGCCTGCAGGATCTGTTACAATTCCACAGGACCTGCAAGGTTGAGATGTTCCACCAAGCATATGGTTGAGGACAGCAGTGGTTTTTAACGATTTTTAAAGGTTTAATTGGTCCTAACAACTAGCCAGTTCACTAACCACTCTACCCTCCCCCCCATTGTTGAAGTAAACTGGCTTGCACTACATTCTACTTTATTGAAAAGTCTCTCACTTAAACAAACAAAAAAGAAACTTAGCTCAAAGTTAAGTATATGTGTACACCATATAATAAAGAGATCTCTTGGTTATCTAGTCTGAGGCTGAATGAGGTGGTCAGAAAAGGCAGCACCCAGCCTCCAATGTCATCCCTTTTTACACCCTTTTGTTGCTATGTGTTTCCAAGGTGGGTGTCAAAGAAGAAGGAGATGCATGTGACCCTGGGAATACCCTGCCCATCAAAAGCATAATACCCTGTGTTCCCAACCTTGGCTTATCTGGCGGGTCACATAAACACTGTTCTTATTCTATGGAAGTTTACGGAACAAGGTGGCACTGTATGTTTTAGGGTCCTTTCCACATTTGTCTAACACTCCACATTTTCTCAGTGTTCGAGTTGAGGCAATTTAAGTCCACGGCAAAACAGCATCCGAATAACCTGGGGCAATAGCAGGCTGAAACTGGGCTGACCACTGAAGGGTGGTAATATAATGCAGAATGGGGGGGAAGCCAGAATAAAAAGAAGGTTGAACTCAATTTTAGTGTAGAATGGGGAAAAAACACTGGAATAAAAAGGTTGTATTTGATTTTAGTGCAGAATTGCTTGGAGGACACCACACTGAATATGGATTAAAAGGAGAGTGCAGAAAGGACCATTGTAGAGACACAGGCTGAGCTGAGCTGCAGTGATTTCTGGGATTGAACCAAAGTCTAATGCTGCTAGTATTGAGGCTCCAGCCTCCTTAAGAGTTATATTGAACAAAGCAGAAAATCTCACGTCTCCATTCAAACCAATAATTCTGCCACAATATATCACTTTAAACACAATTGGCCACCAGTCGGACACCAATATGGATTTAACAAGGGCCACTTTATTAACTATTTATAATCAAACAACTGGCGAGGGGCTGCAAAATGTACTGAGGAATATGACAGGTGTCAAACCCCTGACCACTTTCATTTCCTTCTGGGCGATGCACCTGCCCCGATCTTGAGCCACCCAATGTAGCTCTTGACCAGCTGCTTCGCATATTTATGAGACCCTGTCATGGCTCAGTTGGGGTGTCGCCTGACGCTGCCACCACTCTGGATTTAGGATCCCTTGAGAAGGCCCAGAGCACCCTCCCAAGACCTTCAGACCTCCCTTTTGGCCAAATAATAGGCATGAGGACCAGGCAGAGTACAACAAGGAAAAGGTTTATTTTATAGGAGGTCAAACAACAAGGTGCAGAATAACAGTAAGTGGGTGAAAAGAAAAGAAATCAAATGCCCTAACGCGTCTAAATATATACTATCCCTAGCTCACTATTCCAAGTGGCACTAGACTACTCACCCTTCCCTGACTTGGGAAATAGACAGAGATTTTGAGGGTGGACCCTGTTTGGGGTGGGACTTCAATGGGGTATAATGCCATAGAGTCCACCTTCTAAAGTGGTCATTTTCTCCAGGTGGCCAGATCTCTGCTCTCTGAAGATCTGTTACAATTCTGGGAGATCTCTAGCCATTACCTGGAGGCTGGCAACCCTACTATCAGCTATTAAGTGTATCCAGAAACTGGTATTCCAAAGCAGAGTCTTGAACTGATTTACCAGCATAACCAGTGTTTATCATAAGAACTGTGGTTTGAAGAGTTTCTGTGTAAAGGTTTTTTTGTGCCCTGGACAGAGGGAGGGAGCCTGCCACCATCTCTCCTCTCCTCCCTCAAACCATGGGGAACATGAGTTAGACTGAGAAAGAATGACTCCTCCAAAGTCACCTAGTGAGCTTATATGTATTGATTTTAAAAAAATCATGCTGCCTTTCCACCTGACCAGGGTCTCCAAGGTAGTGCACATAAAAACTTCAAAAGATTTAAACAATTAAAAACATTTAAAATGATAGTATAATTCTATATAAACACATAAGCAAACTTCATGATCTTCTAAACCTATTCCTTGCCTAACTCACCATTACTCCACACTAACTCTATGTGCAGCAAGACTCAAGAGCATGACTGGAATGTGCTAAATAGCTGGTGACAGAGTGGGTTTTCTCTGTTGTGCTGTGGTTCCTACTTCAGTCAGAAGTGGTTTACTGTAAAAGGTTCTGATTATGACACTCATCTCTCCCCCCCCCAAGCACTATACTAGCAGAACTGGAAGGGGGCGGGAAAAGAAAACCTCTTTATCTCTGTCTCCAGGGCTCTAGTCGGGGGGGAGCGCTCCGGTACGGCGCTCCAGAAGAGAAGCGGGGCAGTCACGTGGTGAAGCCCCGCCCCCTTCTTCACCCCGCCCTCTGCTTCGATCCTCATTCTGTTCAGGAAGGAGAAAGAAGCAGGAGGGTAAGTAGCCGGGCCTTCCCCGGCCTTGCCGTCCCCCCCTCGATCCCTCTCCCCCACCCCCCATCTCCCCCAACCCCGCATCCCTCTCCCAGCTGCGTGTAGCGGCCGGGAAGGGAGGCCACGGCCCTCCCTCCCTTTTCCCTTCCCAGGGGAGCGCGAAGCCGCTCCGCTGGGGAGAAACCCCCCCCGGGGCAAGAGTGGGAGGGCTCCTGGAGTTTTGGCCCTGCTGGCGGACCTCCTGAGGGCACCTGGTGTTTTGGGCTGATGTGTGACACAGGGTGTTGGACTGGATGGGCCACTGGCCTGATCCAACATTGGCTTCTCTTATGTTCTTTTGTCTGGGGCAGTGCTGCTATGCATTCTTGGTGCTTGGGGGGCAAGAGTGGGAGGGCTCCTGGAGTTTTGGCCCTGCTGGCGGACCTCCTGAGGGCACCTGGTGTTTTGGGCTGATGTGTGACACAGGGTGTTGGACTGGATGGGCCACTGGCCTGATCCAACATTGGCTTCTCTTATGTTCTTTTGTCTGGGGCAGTGCTGCTATGCATTCTTGGTGCTTGGGGGGCAAGAGTGGGAGGGCTCCTGGAGTTTTGGCCCTGCTGGCGGACCTCCTGAGGGCACCTGGTGTTTTGGGCTGATGTGTGACACAGGGTGTTGGACTGGATGGGCCACTGGCCTGATCCAACATTGGCTTCTCTTATGTTCTTTTGTCTGGGGCAGTGCTGCTATGCATTCTTGGTGCTTGGGGGGCAAGAGTGGGAGGGCTCCTGGAGTTTTGGCCCTGCTGGCGGACCTCCTGAGGGCACCTGGTGTTTTGGGCTGATGTGTGACACAGGGTGTTGGACTGGATGGGCCACTGGCCTGATCCAACATTGGCTTCTCTTATGTTCTTTTGTCTGGGGCAGTGCTGCTATGCATTCTTGGTGCTTGGGGGGCAAGAGTGGGAGGGCTCCTGGAGTTTTGGCCCTGCTGGCGGACCTCCTGAGGGCACCTGGTGTTTTGGGCTGATGTGTGACACAGGGTGTTGGACTGGATGGGCCACTGGCCTGATCCAACATTGGCTTCTCTTATGTTCTTTTGTCTGGGGCAGTGCTGCTATGCATTCTTGGTGCTTGGGGGGCAAGAGTGGGAGGGCTCCTGGAGTTTTGGCCCTGCTGGCGGACCTCCTGAGGGCACCTGGTGTTTTGGGCTGATGTGTGACACAGGGTGTTGGACTGGATGGGCCACTGGCCTGATCCAACATTGGCTTCTCTTATGTTCTTTTGTCTGGGGCAGTGCTGCTATGCATTCTTGGTGCTTGGGGGGCAAGAGTGGGAGGGCTCCTGGAGTTTTGGCCCTGCTGGCGGACCTCCTGAGGGCACCTGGTGTTTTGGGCTGATGTGTGACACAGGGTGTTGGACTGGATGGGCCACTGGCCTGATCCAACATTGGCTTCTCTTATGTTCTTTTGTCTGGGGCAGTGCTGCTATGCATTCTTGGTGCTTGGGGGGCAAGAGTGGGAGGGCTCCTGGAGTTTTGGCCCTGCTGGCGGACCTCCTGAGGGCACCTGGTGTTTTGGGCTGATGTGTGACACAGGGTGTTGGACTGGATGGGCCACTGGCCTGATCCAACATTGGCTTCTCTTATGTTCTTTTGTCTGGGGCAGTGCTGCTATGCATTCTTGGTGCTTGGGGGGCAAGAGTGGGAGGGCTCCTGGAGTTTTGGCCCTGCTGGCGGACCTCCTGAGGGCACCTGGTGTTTTGGGCTGATGTGTGACACAGGGTGTTGGACTGGATGGGCCCCTGGCCTGATCCAACATTGGCTTCTCTTATGTTCTTTTGTCTGGGGCAGTGCTGCTATGCATTCTTGGTGCTTGGGGGGCAAGAGTGGGAGGGCTCCTGGAGTTTTGGCCCTGCTGGCGGACCTCCTGAGGGCACTTGGTGTTTTGGGCTGATGTGTGACACAGGGTGTTGGACTGGATGGGCTCAACATTATTTATTTAAAAATGGATAACCTGCTTTTCCTCCCTGAAAGTGACCTTGTTGTGGCTGACAAAAATAACACTAAATGGCAGTCTATAACAGGGAGGAAGGCTGCCGGTCAAACAGAAAAGGAACACTAAATCACCTCAGCCATCAATGCCAAGGAGAATAAAAATGTATTGACCTGGTATCCTGGTATCCTCCCTCTTTATCTGACATGGGTGGTTTGCTTGTGTGTGCCATCAGATAGGCTCCCTAGCTCTGAGTTGGGAATACCTTGGAGAATTTTGGGGTGGAGCCTGAGTGGTGGGTGTGGCCTTCTGACACACTTCCGGTGATGTCAGGGGGTGTGGCCTTCTGACACACTTCCAGTGATGTCAGGGGGTGTGGCCTTCTGTCACTTCCGGTGATGTCAGTGGGCGTGGCATATGCTAATGAGTTATGCTAATGAGTTATGCTAATGAGCTCCGGCAGCTCTTTTTCTACGACAAGACCCCTGTCTGTCTCCATTCTCTGAATCGCAGATCTCTTTTTTCTTCTGGTATATGACTGATGGGGTTAAGTGGAGTGGAACAGAAGTGGGGGCATGCCAAGGAACACAGGAAATTAAAACTTTATTCCTGTTAAAATTATTTATGTATTTAAAACATCAATATGCTGCCTTTCCACGCAGTTCAGGGTCCTCAAGACCAGGAACATTACAAATGTTTAAGTACACACACACAAGTGGGAACCTGCACGGATTTGCAGGGGCATCTCATTTCCCCCTCCCACACTATTTCCACTTTTGTTTCCTGAAAGCCCCCATTGCCTCTCTCCTTATCCTTCTTTCCTTTCCACCCAACATGGAACCTGCCTTTATCTGCCCCTCTGTCTTTAACCTTCCTTTCTCCCTACCTAGGAAAACTATGGCCCAATTGTGTGGTGCTGGCCACGGGACCAGGCCCACTGGCATGGTAGGGAACCCTCAAGGACTTGTGGGGAGCAAATCACTTTCCTGTGTCCCCCCTCCACACATTTGTCCCCTTTCCCTCCTCCTAGCAAGCCCCATATTCTCTCCCTTTTCCCTGCCTCACTCTCCCCTTCTCAGGTATTTACTAACCTACCTTTTATCCTTCTCCCACCTTCAGCTATATTTTATTTATTAACTTCATTTATGTACCACCTTTCTCTACAGTGGAGACCAAAGCAGCTTACATCATTCTCCTCTCCTCCTTTTTATCCTCACAACAATCCTGTGAGGTAGGTTAGGCTGAAAGTATGTGACTGGCCCAACATCTCCTAGTGAGCTTCCATGGCAGAGTGGTGATTTAAACCTGGGTTTCTCAGTCCCTGCTCTGAACTTCTAATGACTACACCACACTGGCTTTAATAGCAGTAGCAAGTAGCCAGGCTTAGCTGGCTCATGAAAGTCAGGTGGTATCATGAAAGTCAGGTCTTTGCTATCTGGCTTGGCCCCAGTGAGTCTTTCCTCACAGGCTAAAATGACTCTGGAAAGGGCTCTGCCCCCTTTCTACTGTCTTTTACTGATTAAATCAACCCTAGAATGCTATGGCTGCCTAGCAATTGCTACTCAGGGCTTCCATTTTTAAAGCTACAGGCAATCCTTTTATCATTTTGAGTTTTTTAAACCCCCCTGTTATGCACTGAGCCTAAAGCCATTCCTCAAGCTGTACCTAGAACGGACTGAGCTTACTTTTCTCACCTGGATCCAGGAATTAACCAATAGATAAGTGGTATAATGTAAACAGCCTATTACTGGGAGTGAATGTGTGTTGTGTGTGATGTTTGCAGGCTTTATAAGCAGGGCTCAATCCCTGCTAGCTTGTCTTGTAGTTTGCTGAAATCACTTAATAAACCAGAGCTGATCACTGCAATGCGTCTAGAACCTAATATTTAACATTTTGTATTTAACATATATTTTGTAGGTTTCAGATTTTTCTGCAAACCTATGGCATTTTTAAGGTTTGTAGAAAGATCTATCTTGTATGTTCACAGTTCCAGTCACTGGATTTAAGCATCCCCAGATCTGACTGACTTGGCTATTAGGCTATACAAATGGGGACCAGCAAGAAACTTGCAGGGAGGGTGCGTCCCTCCCTATGCTTCCTTCCCTCTTCTCTAACAATCTTCCCCCCCCCTTTCTCACTCCTCCCCTTCTCCATCAATCTGCCCCTCTTTCTTTCTTCCCCTTCCCTTCTCTGACAATCTTCCCTCTCTTTCTCCCTCTCCCTATATCTGTCAACCTATGCCATCTCTTTTGCCTCCACCCCTTCTCTGTCAATCTACCCCTCCCCTTCTATGTCATCCTGGACACCATTTGTTCAATCACCTTGCTTTGGAATGGTGCATTTGAGGCTGGTTGATAGTTATTCAAGTCTCGTGGGTCCAGAGTTGATCTCTTCAGAAGTGGTTACTCCAAAGCCCACTTCAAGGCAGGGACAACCACCCCCTCTCTCAGAGAGGCATTTACTATCTACCAGAACTAGTCTGTCAGCCCTCCTAGCTGCTTAAATCTCCCAGAGGAGGGCAAGCAGTAGTCCTTTTCACATCCTCAAGCTGAAAAGTATCCCACATAACTGGACAAGTCAGCACCCTGGGACTATTCAATCCTGTCACTGCTGATGTTGAGTCCAAGTCAACAGATGCAAAAGATTTTATCTACAACATGTTGAGCAAAAGGGCTCTTTTTGTAGCAGGAACTCCTTTGCATATTAGGTGACACACCCCTAATGTAGCCAATCCTCCAAGATCTTACAGGGGATACTGTAAGCTCTTGGAGGATTGGCTACATTAGGGATGTGTCACCTAATATGCAGAGGAGTTCCTGCTACAAAAAGAGCCCTGATTGGCAGCAGCCTGCAGAGCGTTCCACCTCCTCCCATTGGCTAGAACCCAATAGGCCTCTGACCGCCTGGAAGGGTGTTGTAGGTCTACACGGTAGAGATGCAACTAGGTAAAACCTGATGGGATGCAGATATGCCCGGACTGCTGCTGTGTGAGAAGAGGATCGCTAAGAAGTATGGCAGCCAGGAATGTTTCTGTTATTCATGTGAGAGAAAGAGGGAAAGGGTCATAGAAGGCCAGTCCCCTTGTACAAAAACTTGGGATTATGGCTCTGACACAGGGTCTGGTGATCTCCTGAGATTAAAATTGATTTTGAGACTACAGAGATCAGTTCCCATGGAGGAAATGGCAGCTTTGGAGGGTAGACACTATTGCATTAAATCCCTGCTTAGTTCCTTCCCATCTCCAAACTCCACTTTCCCCAGGTCCTGCTCCCAAGTATCTAGAAATTTTGCTAACAGAAGTTGACAACTCTACTCTGAGAAGATGATTCCAAAGTGGTACTTGGCAACACCAAACCTGCTTGTTTGAAAGCTAACAACAACAACAATAATAATTGTAACCCTTTCCTTTTCCCCAATTTGCCATTGATACTTTAAACAGGAGCACAGGGTAGGTCCCTAAATGTGGCATGGATGTGGGCCAACTGCCTGCCATGAACTTTGAGCAGGGGATAACTTGTGCGCATTTGGCTGTATAAATAAATAATTGAAAGCTGCTGTCCCCTATGCCTTGTTCAGAGCACTGGCTACACTGTTCCATCCCGTATGCTGCTGCTCTTTGAAGGGGTGTGTGGCTCAGTGGTAGAGCATCTGCTTGTCATGCAGAAAGTTTTTGGTTCAATTCTCCAGCATCATAGTTTACAAGACAAAACAAAAAGGTAGTAGGTGATGTGAGAGGACTCAGCCTGAGACTCTGGAGAGCCACTCCAGTCTGGGCAGACAAGGGGTCCCCCAACCTTTTTGAGCCTGTGGGCACTTTTTGAATTCTGACAGAGTGTGATAGGCACAGACACAACATGGCTGCCACGAATGGTTGCCTCAGAAGGCAGGGCCAGCCACAAAATGGCTGCTGCTGCTGCTTAGCTTCAGTCACACAATCTTTCTGTTGTGACGGCAGTTACTGCTAAAGCAACATTTTTAAAAATCTGCATGGCAAATCAATTTCCAATGGACAATCAAAAGCTTTGCTGGGCAAAAGCCCCAGTTTCTAAAAAAAACCAAAACACTTGGCAGGCACAGAGAAAGATGTCAGTGGGCACCATGACACCCCTGGACTCCATGTTGGAGTCCCCTGGAGTAGACATTACTGAACTTGAAGGACCAGTGGTCTGATTCAGTATAAGACGGTTTCATGTGTCCATATGTACCTACCATCATTATTATTCAAAAGGCAGGGAAGACCCTATTCCCCATTTGTTTCTTTAGTACTCTTTTCTAACTTCCAAAGTGTTCTGCTTCTGCCACCCACAAAACAGTATCATCTTTGTGTTGCATTAATGAACCTGAATTCAAATCATCATCCCCACCAGGAAGTATGAATTGACTTACCTGTTATCCAAATAACAGTTCTGCTTGCTTCAGGAAGCCTCCTGCTGATATCCCCTACCTGTTATTAAAGACATGTTCACTTATATCCCAACAAGGAAAGCTGTAATTAAATTAGAAAGCATGGTGGAAAAACCCAACCAACTTTTATAAACCTTCCAAAGACAACTGAACCATTTTTGTTCTTTTCTCTTACACAGTAGAAATGTTAACATGCAATTGGTTTCCTGCAGGAAGGAATTGACCCACTACACCTAATTTCCTGGCCAGTTGGGGAAAAAAACCTTGGTATGATTCTGTGCCCAGTGCTCTGCAAAAGGATCTGTTTAACAGTATGCGAATTCCATCTTGCCAACATGAGTTACAGACTGGGATTTAAATTCTGAATAAAATTAAAGAAGAAAAATAGAAAGGTCTATCCATTATTAGCAATGCATTTTCACATTCCTCATCCATTTATAATGTCACATTATTAATTCCTTTAAATTAATAATACATAGGGTATGGTTTCAAATTCAGAGGACAATCCTTTTTACTCTTTTACATTCCCCCTTCTTATGCTTTTATTCTATGGATAGCATCTGAATAATGAATTGCTCCTTTATGGCCCTGGTCACACGGAGAATTTGCCGTGAAAGGCATGAATGCTGGGTGGATTTTCGGGGTGCGATCACACCGCAACATCTGGGAAGCATAGCGCATCCATGGCCAACCCGTGGCATGTCGCCGAAGATGCACAGTTAAAAAGTACCTGCAAAGATCTACTAGAAAATGGTTTGCCACGGTCTGCAGATGGATTCATTCAGTGTGATCACATGGGCGGACGCCTATTCCCTCCGCCCATCCTCTTTGCAGCACGTGCCGAAGGATGAAACCCCAGTGCGCCGCAGTTACGTCTGATCGCATAATGGTGGATCAGAATGCGATGGTGCAGATAGCCACACCTCCCCCCCACGTTTTCCGGCACATGTGGCCGGGGCCTATGTTAGGGTAAAATCAGATAACCACATACAAGTGAGCAGTGGTATATGACTCAGCATTTAATCATAGCTTGCTTAGTGTACACAGTCTCACCCAAGTCTATCTCTCAGTTTATGCAAGGAAAGGCAATCACCCAGCTATTTAATCTGAATTGATTATTAACCATACTTCAGAATTCGTTTTCCCAAACCACTACAGAATTATGGGAGAGGAATAGGAGGGGAGATGAGGGCAGATCTTCTAAGTCCACAACTTTGATTCAGTATTTTGAGTTCCCACACGAAATCTTAATTGGATAACATTGGATCTCTGCAATTTAAGCTTGACTTCTGAGAAGAAGAAGAAGAAGAAGAGGAGGTGGAGGAGGAGGAGGAGATTCGATTTATACCCCGCCCTTCACTTGGAGTCTCAGAGCGGCTTACAAACTCCTCTCCCTTCCCCTCCCCACAACAGACACCCTGTGAGGTGGGTGGGGCTGAAAGAACTCTGACACAAACTGCTCTTTCAGGAACAGCTGTGCCAGAGCTTGTGACTGACCCAAGGTCACATCAGCAGGTGCAAGTGGAGGAGTGGGGAATCAAACCCGGTTCTCCCAGATTAGTCCACACACTTAACCACTACAGCCACCAGGACCATATTTCTCAGTCTACATATTCTAGTAAAATGCTACTATACTTGTTTACAAAAGATGTTTCTTCAGCTCCTTATTCTTTAAAACATGCAGTACAAAAGGATTCACTACATCTTGTTTTAATATTTTTTAATTTTAGTAATTTTATTTCTATTACTGCCATCAGCTTTTTGACCATTTACACTGAATGTGCTGTCCTATGATTTAACACCATTGTTTAGTTGCCTCAGTGGCAACTGAGAAACATTATTCTTCTCATCTTTATGGGAGTTTTATACGTACTTGAAGAATTACAATAACCTTCTTGAAGCTCTTTGCATTAGCAATGGTCTCTCACTTCTGGCAAGAGCCCTTGGCTGTGATTATCCAAATCAGCAATGTAACAATATTAGCTTTTGTAGAAACAGTTATGTAAATCAGTCTGTAGGACTGAATTGCTATGTATTCATATACACTAATCTGTATCCTGCAGAACAAAGTTATCTCCTTCTCTCCATTGGGCAAACTTGTTTCTATTATGTGCAAATATGATACCTATAATATCTTCCTCTGTTATGTCAACATTTTATAAAACGCAGCACATAAAGCACAACCAAATGTCCTATGTGAGAACAGCTTCAGAGTTTACCACATGTAGAGGGGAAATGGAGGTGAGAGTATCAATGCTTGAACTTTTTGTATAATATCTGAAGCTAGGACTCGTCCATTCCTTATCACTGAGATATGCAAACTCTGACTAACATCTCTTTGCCTGTGAGTTGCACAAATGCATGCTTCAGGAGCTGCACAAAAGTTAACCATACATGTCATTAAGTGTTTATGGATCCACATCAGCCATGTATACAGTATGGCCACAATTCAATACAAATACACTTTAAGTACATTGATTTCAGAAGCATGCTTCATTCTGTAGCATACTGCAGCATTCTGTAGCACAGGGGTCATTTCTTGCAGGACCGCACAGGAGCGGAGCTCCGGCAGTAAAGAGCCCAGGGGGCGGGCACATGCAACAAGTCCCGCCCCCTGCTCCTAGCAGCCCCGGGCCACAAGGAGCAAAAACCAGCCAGGTAAGTTGCAGAGCAATCCAAAACAGTTCAGTGGCACCTTTAAGGCCAAGGTTTATTCAGGTACAAGCTCTCCCTCTTCTGTGAGGGCAGATCTGTGCATCCCCCCCCCCCCAGCTAGCAATCCAAAATGTCCAGTGGAACCTTCCGGTGATGTCAGGGGGTGTGTCATATGCAGATAAGTTATGCTAATGAGTTGTGCTAATGAGCTCCTGCACCTCTTTTTCTACGAAATGACCCCTGCTGTAGCATATGCATTTATAGCAACCAATATTGATGTAACACGTGGGTAGGCACAGCAAACATATATTGAAGCCTAAACTAAATTCTCCAGCCACTACATCACTCTGTGTTATCTTTTCATATAATAAATGGTTGTTAAGCTATAAAGGTGTTCCTCATTGTACTGTACTGTGTATGCTAAGCCTATTTTAAAAACAGACATTAACCAGCCATCTGAAATTACAAATAACATATATGAGTCATATTATTATGCATTATTGAGGGTAAGGGGAAAGTTGCTGACTCCAGGCTGGGGGATTCTTGGGGATTTGGGGTGGACCCTGGGGAGGGCGGGGTTTGGGGAGAGGAGGGACCTCAGCAGGGCATACTGCCATAGAGTCCACCTTCCAAAGCAGCCATTTTCTCCAGGGGAACTGATTTCTGTAGTCTGGAGATCAGTTGTGATTCCAGAAGACCTCCCACCTGGAGGATGGTAAGAAAAAACCTGACATGAAATGACAAGACATAGTGTTCAGTTATACTGCTAATTATTTTGATTTTTCAATGAACTTACAAGATAGGGATCCAAATGAAAGAGGGTTCAGAAAACAACCCTAAAGAGGATTATTTATTTATTATTTATTAAATTTGATTTTTAAACCGCCTTCCCCCAAAGGACAGGGCTCAGGCCGGTGTAAAATACTCCTACTGAAGTGTACTTATTGGGGAGGGAAGTGTCCTTAGTAGGGTTGCCAGGTCCTACCTGGAAGCTGGCAGGGGGATCCCTGGCCCTCTCTGGCATCTTCTGCCTTTCGTACTTTGTGTGCGCGGCATGATGACATCACCCAGAAGTGTGATCATCACATCGCTAATGTCAGGGGGTGACACTAGTTTTTGGGCAAAACTCTATGGTTTGTAGCCGATTTTTTTTTTAACTTGTAGCCTGACCTCCCCACATTGTAGGCTCAGGACAGGTACCAACATATAGGTCTGTAATTAATGCAGATTTACAATTAAAACATATTATAATAATCCATTAAAATCAATAAAATCACCATAGAGTTTGCCCAAAAACTAGTGTGTCACTATGCGACATCGCCAACATGATGACGTCACTTCCAGGTGACATAATTTCATTACGTTTTCGGCCAGTTGGGGGCCAACTGGCTGGCAGTGGGGAAGCACCCCACAAAAGCAGGGGTCACCCCACCCCTGGTGGGGGTCTGGCTGCCCTAGTCCTTAGGATCAAAGTGTAAATCACCTGGGACTCTTTCCACTGCCTGGAGGTGAGCCTCTAGTAGACCTCCAGCATCACATCCTTGGTTGCCTGATGATCTAGCTTTAACTAGGTTCTCAAAATGAAGACACGTTACTAATCTTGCAGCAAACCCTTGCAAGAAATTCAGGCCTTGGGAGTTTCATTGTACTGATGCCATTGCTATAGCTACATCTTTGTGTGGTCAGACAGAGTTGTTATGTCACTAATAATAATTATTATCATAAGGCAGAGTGTATAGTATACCCAGGAGATCCTAAGATTGTCTGGCAGCAAGAGGTTTAGCTCTTTTGGTGTTATACATGACTAGTTGGCAAGCTAGACTTGTTTTTAAGGCAAGATATGTTTCAGAGGTGGTTTGCCATTGCCTCCATCTGCACCACACCCATAAGAACATAAGAACATAAGAGACGCCAATGTTGGATCAGGCCAAAGGCCCATCCAGTCCAACACTCTGTGTCACACAGTGGCCAGAAATACCAGTGCCATCAGGAGGTCCAGCAGTGGGGCCAGGACATTAGAAGCCCTCCCACTGTTGACCCCCCCCCCCAAGCACCAAGAAGACAGAGCATCACTTGCCCCAGAGCCCCTAGCTATACCTTGTGGCTAATAGCCACTGATGGACCTCTGCTCCATATGCTTATCTAATTCCCTTTTGAAGCCGTCCATGCTTGTAGCACCCACCACTTCCTGTGGCAGTGAATTCCATGTGTTAATCACTCTTTGGGTGAAGAAATACTTCCTTTTATCCGTTCTAACCCGACCGCTCTGCAGTTTCATGGAGTGCCCACGAGTTCTTGTATTGTGAGAAAGGGAGAAAAGTACCTCTTTCTCTACCTGCTCTTTCCCATGCATAATCTTATAAACCTCGATCATGTCACCCCTCAGTCGTCTTTTCTCCAAGCTAAAGAGCCCTAAGCGCTTTAACCTTTCCTCATAGGGAAAGTGTTCCAACCCTTTTATCATTCGAGTTGCCCTTTTCTGCACTTTTTCCAAAGCTATAATATCCTTTTTAAGGTGTGGTGCCCAGAACTGCACACAGTATTCCAAATGAGGTCTCACCATTGATTTATATAGGGGCATTATTATATTGGCTGATCTGTTTTCAATACCCTTCCTAATAATCCCCAGCATAGCATTGGCCTTCTTTATTGCAGTCACACACTGTCTCGACATTTTCAGTGAGTTATCCACTACAACTCCAAGATCTCTCTCTTGCTCAGTCTCTGCCAGTTCAGACCCCATCAATGTGTATTTATATTTAGGATTTTTGGCTCCAATGTGCATCACCTTGCACTTGGCCACATTGAACCCCATTTGCCATGTTGACGCCCACTCGCCCATCCTTGACAGATCCCCTTGGAGTGCCTCACAATCCTCACTGGTTTTCACCACCCTGAACAACTTTGTATCATCCGCAAATTTAGCCACTTCACTGCTTACTCCCATCTCCAAATCATTAATGAACAAGTTAAAAAGCAGTGGACCAAGTACTGATCCCTGCGGTACCCCACTGCTTACCACCCTCCACTGAGAAAATTTCCCACCTACACTCACTCTCTGTTTTCTATGAACTAGCCAGTTTTTGATCCATAAAAGAACTTGTCCTTCTATCCCATGATTTTTGAGCTTACTTAGGAGCCTTTGATGAGGAACTTTATCAAAAGCTTTCTGGAAGTCAAGGTAAATAATATCTATTGGATCCCCCTTGTCCACATGTTTGTTCACCCCCTCAAAGAACACTAACAGGTTAGTGAGACAAGATCTTCCCTTACAGAAACCGTGCTGAGTCTGCCTCAATAGGTTTTGTTCATCTATGTGCCTACTAATTCTTTCCTTAATAATGGTTTCCACCAATTTACCCGGTATCGACGTCAGACTGACTGGCCTGTAATTTCCCGGATCTCCTCTGGAACCCTTTTTAAAGATGGGAGTGACATTTGCTACCTTCCAATCCTCAGGAATGGAGGCAGATTTTAAGGAAAGATTGGAGGTCATCCATCCAAACACCAGCCAGGGCTGACCCAAGTTAGCTGATGAGATCAGGCTAGCCTGGTCTATCCAGGTAAGGACATGTCATGTCACTACAACTAGGCATGTCACTACAGCTAGTGGCCCATCATACTGGTTCACAGCTCCAAAAGCATTAGTAAAGTTGTGGGGTGGAACTGATTGCTCTACCTGACAGAGGGTGGTAGTACAGCCAGCTGATCCTCTGTCTTTCTTCCAAGGGAGATCATGGTCCCAAGATTCCTTCCAGCTTAATTAAAACAATAAGGAAGAAGGATATCCAGGACTCAACTAGTTTACACAAGCCAATTCCATGTCTTAACCTGGTGCTCAAAAAGTGGATCTACATCACATTCATTTGAGTATTAGTCAGCATTTCAGAGCTCCTTAAAGGTAAAGGTTCCCTTGCTCGAAAGCCAGTCGAATCCAACTCTAGAGTTGCGGTGCTCATCTCCATTTCAAAGCCGAAGAGCCAGCACTGTCCGAAGACATTTCCGTGGTCATGTGGCCGGCATGACTAAACACCAAGGCGCATGGAACGCTGTTACCTTCCCACCAAAGTGGTACCTATTTATCTACTTGCAATTTCTTGCTTTCGAACTGCTAGGTTAGAGTAGATTAAAAGATTCTTACAGTCATCAAGCCAATGTAGCCAACAAGGCCACGTATTTTGGCCTACCAGATACTTGTCAATGCTCCAGTTTTTCCAGTACCATGCAGGCACCCTAAGTGGAATGTTTACTGATCTTCTGGTAAGCTGTGCTTCACTTGGCAGGCCTGGAGTTGTACATACATTTCCATGAGAAATAAAATAACTTGAAGATTATTCGCTTCTCAGGAATCCAGCAGAAACGTCACAATCTGCCAAGGTTGCCCTTTTCAGACCATTCCTACTTCCTCATACAAAGAAGGATACTAGGGTTGCTGACTTCCAGGTGGAGTCTGGAGATCTCCTAGCATTACAACTGATTGCCAGATGACAGAGATCAGTTCCTCTGGAGAAAATGGCTGCTTGGGAAGGCAGGCTGTATGGCATTACATCCTGCTGAGGTTCTTTCCACCCACAAATCTCCAGGGATTTCCCAACATGGAGTTGGGAAGCCTGTGGATACAGAGCTACAGAAATAGCAGCTACAGTTGCAAAGACAATTAGCTGAAGTCATTCAGTTTGTACAGTAACAGCAGCTACATACCAGATCACCCCAGACTGTGACAGCAGCCATGAAATTAAAAGACGCCTGCTCCTTGGGAAGAAAGCGATGGCGAACCTAAACAGCATGATAAAAAGTAGAGACATCACCCTGCCAACAAAAGTCCGCATGGTCAAAGCAATGGTATTCCCAGTAGTCATGTATGGCTGCGAGAGTTAGACTATAAGGAAGGCCGCGCGCCGAAGAATAGATTCTTTTGAACTACGGTGCTGGAGAAGACTCTTGAGAGTCCCTTGGACTGCAAGAAGATCAAATCAGTCAATCCTAAAAGAAATCAACCCTGACTGTTCCCTGGAAGGCCAGATGATGAAACTGAAGCTCAAATACTTTGGCCACCAAATGAGAAGGGAGCACTCACTGGAGAAGACCCTGATGCTGGGTAAGATTGAAGGTCAAAGAAGACGGGGACGGCAAAGGATGAGATGGTTAGACAGTGTCATAGATGCAGCGAACATGAAGTTGAACAAACTTCAGAGGACGGCGGAAGACCGGAAGGCCTGGCGTGATCTGGTCCATGGGGTCGCGAAGAGTCGGACTCGACTGTGCAACTGAACAACAGAAGTTTATCCATCCCCAGCCTGATCTTCCACAAGTTAGCTCCATATGAATTCATAGTCTAGACAATGCTGTCTGCTGGAAGTGAGAAAAATAGCTCCATTACTTTCCTGACATTTCCTTCATTAGCTTTCTTCAAACATGTCAGACATTTGAAACTGTGGAACAAAAAAAATCTTGCTTGCTATAAAGCTGAACATGGATAGCAGATGACATTTGCTTTAGTGTTTTATTGCGGTTCTTTCTTTTGACACAAAGAATGAAAGATTCCTTCCAGACCTCCAGTCTTGCAATAAAAGTCCTTGAGTTAAGTGCTGTTAGAATGCTTAACTTGACCACATTTTGAATGCTGTTTGGGTTCCTGGTAAACTATATACACTGCCTGGTATTTCAACAAAAATGCTTCTAGGGGCATTCTTAGCAGCCGGTCAACTGCTAAATCTGTTTCAGGGTTTTTATGCTCACTGTGCAAAAGCAGTTCCAAGAAACGGGGACTGAGAAGGCTTTTCTTCTTCTGTCATCTCCCTAAAACATTACTAAAAAGTCATCCTTAGCATTTGTGGAAAAGCCAATGTAGTGCTTAATCCACTTTAGGCCCAGAAAACAAATAATACACTGGTGGTTTTAATGATAAATGCCTTGAAGATCAGCTGACTTCACAGGGGGAGCTCCAATCCATCTGTCTTCATTGGAGAACTGAATGCTGATGGATAAGTACGAAAGAATCGTTATTATTGCTCTGTAGTTGAGGTGCTAGGTGTTGCTATTGCAAATAAGGCATGTTTCTGGTTTGCATTTCAGCACCATTAAAGGCACAGGTAGGTGATGGGTTTGATGGTTAAGCATCCTCTAGACACAATTTAGCCACATGGAAATGGTGCCAGAAGAGGCATGAGAATGTGATATCAAGACCTTGAGCAATGGGAGGGGAATTTAACTTGTGTTTTTTTTGGTTTTTTTAAAATCACAGTCTTTCCACAGTTGGAGTGAACAACCTGCCAAAAGGAAATTAAACAAGACAAGAGGGAGGAGGGGCAGAGAACAAGTTTGCTAATATGTTTTTTTAAATGCTTACATGAATACTCCCCTGCCTTTGAGTTACAAAAGCAGGCCTCAGCCTATAAAGAGACCTTCTCAGACATTACATCCATTTATATCAGGAGCCCCCAACACCACACAGACCCCCTCCCAATACAATAAATATGATCACCACTGATCACCACAAATGACTATGCACTGGAACAGTTGGCCACAGAGCCAGCCAGAGGGGTTGTGATCTTGGACTTGGTTCGGAATGGGGCAAAAGACCAGATGAGAGATATAGATGTTGTTGCACCAGTTGGGAACAGTGACCGCAGTGCTATTCAGTTCAGCAGTCACATCAATGGAATGCTACCTCTAAAGTCCAAAGCAGTAACATTTGATTTCAAAAGAGGGAACTTTACAAAAATGAGCATATTTAGAAGAATGCTGAAAGGGAAACCAAGAGAGTCAAATCCCAAGAGGATGCTTGAAAGCTATTTAAAACCACAGTAACTGAAACCCAGGTAGAAAGCATTGCCCAAATTAGGAAGGGTACTGCTAAATCTAAAACCAACAATGCAAGTCAAGGAAGCCATAAAAAGCAAAAAAAAGTCTTCTTTTAAAAAGTAGGAGGTCTGTCCTAATGAAGTGAACAAAATGTACCACAGTGTAAGTTAATAATTAAGGTAAAGGTAAAGGTTTCCCTTGCTCAAAAGCTAGTCGAATATAGCTCTAGGGGGTGGTGCTCACCTCCATCTCCAAGCCGAAGAGCCAGTGCTGTCCAAAGATGTTTCCGTGGTCATGTGGCCGGCATGACTAAATGCCAAGGTGCATGGAATGCTGTTACCTTCCCACCGAAGCGGTACTTATTTATCTACTTGCAATTTATTGTTTTCGAACTGCTAGGTTGGCAGGAGCTGGGGCCAGAGATGAGAGCTCACGCCATCACACGGCACTATGGTCTCGAACTACCAAGCTATAGACCTTCTGGTCTGCAGCTTCAGTGTCTTAACCTCTGAGCCACCATGCCCCCTTAATAATTAGGCATGCATGGGTTTCCGATTTTGGCGACTTGCTGACGGGCATGCTCCATCGTGCTCCGATGAGAGTGGTCCATTACTGCAGCAGACAGGAGGAGTCCCAGATGATTCGGGGGGGGGGGCAGAGCCCTCAGAGGGGGCTCATAGCCTGGGGCGCAAGCGGTGTCTCTTCCGAGGAAACGGCTGAGGGATTGAGGCTCCTCTCTGCATCGATAGCTCCCGCTGCCACAGAACCAGCAATGGAGATAGAGGCGCACACCGGACCAAGTGAGCAAGCGATCTAGTGTAACGGAGGCTCTCCCTACCTCTGGAAGTAACATGCAGAAGAAAGCGTGAGTTCATATCTCTTTAAAACTAGACAAGCGCCCAAGCGAATAACCGTTCCAAAGTCCTGAGCCAATCTAGTGGAGGGGGGGAGGAGTTAATCCCCACTCTGGAAAAAGTTACCATGTGAGAGAACGTGAGGGGCAGAGCACCGGTCTTAACTGGAAAGCGTTAATCCAGCCGAGTAGTGTGTGACTTGAAAGAACTTTTCTCTGTGTGTAAACAATGATGCAGCGGGCTGATAAAATGGCGGATAGGAGGAGACCTTCTCCAAGAACTACCACCTCAGCAACGACGACTCTTAGACCAGAAGTAACCACTGACTTCCGCAATATGCTAGCCACAGCATTGCACCCTCTGCTGGACCAGATGACTAATCTCAACAACAATTTTGATGCTCTCCAAAAGCAACTGGAAAAAAAAAACTACTACAAGAACAGAAGAAACAGCTAAAGAGTTGGAAAAAGTTGATGCTAAGACAAAAATCCTAAATATAAATACACATTGATGGGGTCTGAACTGGCAGAAACTGATCAAGAGAGAGATCTTGGAGTTGTAGTAGATAACTCACTGAAAATGTCGAGACAGTGTGTGACTGCAATAAAAAAGGCCAATGCTATGCTGGGGATTATTAGGAAGGGTATTGAAAACAGATCAGCCAATATCATAATGCCCCTATATAAATCAATGGTGCGACCTCATTTGGAATACTGTGTGCAGTTCTGGTCACCACACCTTAAAAAGGATATTATAGCTTTGGAAAAAGTGCAGAAAAGGGCAACTCGAATGATAAAAGGGTTGGAACACTTTCCCTATGAAGAAAGGTTAAAGTGCTTGGAGCTCTTTAGCTTGGAGAAACGATGGCTGAGGGGTGACATGATCGAGGTTTATAAGATTATGCATGGGATAGAGCAGGTAGAGAAAGAGGTACTTTTCTCCCTTTCTCACAATACAAGAACTCGTGGGCTCTCCATGAAATTGCCGAGCGGTCGGGTTAGAATGGATAAAAGGAAGTACTTCTTCACCCAAAGAGTGATTAACACTTGGAATTCACTGCCACAGGAAGTGGTGGCGGCTACAAGCATGGACGGCTTCAAAAGGGAATTAGATAAGCATATGGAGCAGAGGTCCATCAGTGGCCATTAGCCACAAGGTATAGATAGGGACTCTGGGGCAAGTGATACTCTGTCTTCTTGGTGCTTGGGGGGGTCAACAGTGGGAGGGCTTTAATTTCCTGGCCCCCCTGATGGACCTCCTGATGGCACCTGGTATTTTTGGCCACTGTGTGACAGAGTGTTGGACTGGATGGGTCTTTGGCCTGATCCAACATCGGCGTCTCTTATGTTCTTATGACCTTGAGAAGAGGTGTTTGTTGCAGGTCTAAAATTCAGTCATTATAGGGTTAATGTGCTTTACCTTGCGCGCTGTTGTTTAGACTGACCTGTAAGGGAACCTGGCAGAAAGCCAATGGAAAGAAAGCCCGGGAAACTGAAGCCTACTTACTAACAATTATTGGTTAATCTATTCAGGTGATTTCCTTCTAGGGCTCAAGAAGAAAGGAAGAATCTCCATTACTATCTGTGTGTCTGTTGTTGCAAGCATGTAGTCTTGAGTGTTTGTTGTTTTGTAGACTTCCCTTTAGAAATAAAGATTTTTACATAGAAGAAAATGCCTCCTGTCCAGTGAACAACGATCCATTGCAAACTCTGAATATTTAACTATTTTTACCAATTTTTCCAACAGCTTCATGTGTTTATGTGGTGTAGTTTGTAGCAATAAGGTTTGGAGTTAATCATAAAAGAACAGCAAAAGTGGTTGTCTCTGATAAAAGACAAATATTTTTAAAAGTTGAATTTGTAGTATTTCAGCAAAACAAAGCTGCAAAGCTCTTAAGAAGGCCTGATCAGGGCCAGGCCCTCCCTGGCAACTGGCAGGAGACTTCCCTAGTAGGGGGGGAGGGCTCAGGAGTGATGTAATGACATCACCAGCAACATGCTGATATCACTCCCTGTGCACCCAGAAGCATCACCTTCACATTATCAGAAACAACAGAGTTTTCCCCAAATACCAGAGTATCCCCAGCATCCCCTGGTGAATTGCTGATGTCACTTCCAGGAGCACAAGGAATGATGTCACAGCACACTGAGATGCTGCTGATGTCCTCCCTTGTTTCCCACCATTTCTTCCCCCAGTGTCATGCCTGCTCTTGACTCAGCCCCAGAGCCAGCTCCTGACAGCCTAAGAGGGGAGGATTCAGTGCCTTTAAGAGCTGAAGAAGCATCAGGATCTGCACCTACTGTAAGTACTGAGGAGGATACACAGCAATCTGAGTCAACTACAGGACGGTTTGCACCTGGGATTGAGCAGGCCATAAGCAGCTCACCACCTGCATCTCCCCCACCTGTAAGTAGGCTTAGGGATCAGAGACGTCAGGAGCTGGCTAGCCGACGAAAAGAAGCACGTTCAAGAGGGCGGAGATCCTTGAGCCCTGAGTTTTAACAGCAGCCAGGACCTCGCACAAAGGTGCTAATGAGTTAATGGGCCAGAGCACTATTTAGTAGGGCCTCTGGCCATGAGCAATTTGTGCGGGCAACCTCATTCATAGAACCAGAAGCTCTGCACCTTGATTCCTGTTTGACTCTGTGGTTTTTTGACTCGGCTTGTATTTGGACTGCTCTGGCTCCTGACTTCCAGCTTTGAACCTGACCACGCCCTTGGCTTTGCTCCCTGTATTCTGACCTCTGGTAAAGTTTGACCACGGCTTTGTCTGGTGTTTTGGGACTTGTTTAATGCTCTGCTGACTGCTCTCCCGGCTGACCTTTGGACTTGTATTGTGACTCCCCCTGTCTGCCTGCCTCCCTGGCTCTACTGTGACACCCACCAGCTAGCTCAGCAGCAGTGGGGAAGTACCTGCAGGCAGCAGGGGATCCCCTCCCCCCCAGCAGGGATTTAGTTAGCCTAGGCCCAATGGCTACATATCTCTGTGTGTGTGCGTGTGAGTGTGAGCTATTTTAAATAAATGTAGAAATACAGAATTCTCCATGTTAATCTAACATTCTGGTCAAAAAGCTTGCGTGTGTTGTTATTTTGGGAACTAAATATGTTCAGAAGGAGAGAAAATTCTTTGAAACTTCATTTCTCTTGGGTTGTATTTTTTTTTTGTTAAGAGCTGATAATATAACTGTATCACATTATGCTTTATAAGGGCACTGCTATACCACTGCTATAGAAACACGATATAACAGAAAACTGTATTATCTAAAAGCTATTGGTGTCAAATCCAGAATGTCACACTACTGCTAGAGACTGGCAAACAAGCAACAGGTTTTGGGCTTTGGGTACTATAAACTGCTGTTTCATCGGTACCAACATGGCTTTTCGTAGATAAGGCAAACAGACAAGGAAATCAGTAACCCATCTAGCCTAGAGGCCTACTGTTTCTCAAGACCCCATTGATTTGGATTAAGTGCTTTCATCAATCACAGGCATACTTTTCAGTGATTCATAAATGCCTTTGACTTTCTGCTTCTGAAGTTATTCAACTGATTTCAATAACACAATTTGGGAGTATGATCGGTCTGTCTCAATTTTTGCTCTAGTAGGTAGTTTTTGGTAGCCTTTGGTTCCGATTGTAGGGCTCCATGCTTTAAACAAGAATTTAATTCTCCACTATGGTAATCAAATTCTGGATCAGAAAAAAACCATATGAATTATGAACATTATCAGAAAATTATGCAAAGTTGCTCTTTTACATACTATATTTTGGCCCCTGCCACATGGCAGGGGAAAAGCCTCTTAAGGCGCGGCTTTTAAAAGCCGCGCCAACGTTGAGACGCCGCAGCGGAATCCCACGGATCCCCTGGCCGCGGCACCTTTTCTCCCCGGCGCGATCAAACGCCGGGGAGAAAACACGGCCCTAACCGGGAGCCGGCCGAACTCCGCATGTCCGAGCATGCCCAGTTCGGCTCGGAGCTGGAGACGTGCCAGCACATCCTTGCGCCGGCGATCAGACTCCCGGTTTGCGGCACAGCAGGTGGTTCCTATTTGATCCGTAGCATCGGGTGGATGGGCCAGTTCGGGGACGGAAGCATCACGCTTCCCAGATGTTGTGGTGTGATCGCGCTGGTTTGATCTACCCCCAAACTGTCCCGCTACTGGCCCAAATCCCCTCGTGTGAACGGGACCTTTGGCATGTTTTGCAATTTTGTAAAATTTATTCTGGTTTTGCTAGTGGTACAGAGAGTTATTAGCCCAGAAACAATATTGCTCTATATTCTGACACACTTCCATGTCTGCCTTTGAAATCACAGGGAATAGAAGCTTGCTTTTAAACATGAAACCTGACATTCTTAGTGATCTTATTTACTGCTACAGTGTTCTGTTGTTTTATTCTGAGTTTGCTACAGTTTCATAGCATATGGTTAGCTATGCCTACAATAAGGACACCTCAGAAGAACATTTACATAAGGAAGCAGCATATTTGGACAACTTGTATTTTGCCATTATTGCAAGAAAACAAAGGTATTTGGCTTGAACATTTCACTTTTCCTAGCTTAAGAGGTATTTCTCTTCATCGAAAATGAATAAAGGATACTTTGTTCATTTATTTGGCAGAATACCATTGGAATGCTGCCTTTTCAAGTTACAAGATTTTTTCCCTTAACATTCCCCCAGAAAAAAAACATATGATGTACTTATCAGCACAGTTGCCTTTCAAGTACCTTCTGCATAGCCCAAATGGAAAACCCTAGTGTGTACATTTTAGCCAGTCATGACACCAGCCTTCTTTTATCTGTGGGGGCAAAAGATAATCCATGTATGTGAGTGGCTGATAGTTCAGCTCAACCGAAACAACAGCTGTGTGGTGGATTCACTTGAGCATTCTCATTTTGCAATAATAAGGTATTGTCGTTGTTTGTTTGATCCGGGTCCATATACTTTTTTTTTTACATTTGTTTTTCAAATTCTTGGCACATAAGACAGGAATCGGCCTGAAAGTAGCTATGTGGAAATGGATTACACAGGCTTACAAAATATTAAACACAGGATCTAAGAGGCCTTCATCAAAGACAAAATATTGTCACACATTATCTATATGTATAATATATATTCAATAAGTAGACCAGTGAAGAAACTGAAAAAGTTCTTCTGGTCCTCTGAGGACTATCCCTTTCTTCTCTTTCCACATCCTTTTATAGTTGTTTAGCTTGTCATTCTGCTTTCCAGAACTTTCTAAAATGCCTGTGAACAGCTGCATGAAACAGACTAATTCTGACGCATTTTCAAACATTTCAAAGTAACATTGGATGTAATCAAGCATTGTAAAAAAAACCTTGATCGTTAAGAATGAGCTTAACGCTAGCTAGAGAAGGGGTAAGCAATCTTTCTTGCCCAATAAGTGCAAAAAGAGCAATAGTATGCTGGCAATTGGGAGAGGGGGGAGGAGATTAGATTTGTATTTTGCCAGACACATTGGAAGCAAGATGAACCCCAGCATCACTGACAGTGCCTCAAAAACTTGCCTGAGAACTGGATGGTGGTTGTACAGGCCTGGGACTTGATGGCTGATATAAGCCCTGTAATTCTGGTTTCCCATCCTGGACTTTTACCCAGGTCCCCAGAATCACTAGGATCACCCAGTCAACCTGCCTCCTTCCTGCTTGGTCACTTGCTGCTGCCACTTCCAGCTGTGTTGCCATGCAATGTATAAAGTTCAGGGAGGGGGTCAAGCTGAGAATAAGTGGCTTGCCTAAAGCTACCAGCTCATAGCTCATGCTCTACAACACAGTGCCTTCTGTAAAGAATGGACTACTCAACAATCACCACTATGATTTAAAATTCTGTATAAATGCTCAGATCAGTCAGTGCGCATGTAGCCCAAAGATTCTTTTGCACACCACCTTGCACTATCCTGCAAGATAAATGTACAGTCTGTCATTAATACCATGGACCATTTTGCTTCTGTTGATACAGTTCTAATATGGTTGGTGGCCTTGATTGGGCAGACTGGGCAGAAAGGCAGCATACAAATTTTGTAAATAAATATATGATAAATATCTGAAGGAAGAGTGGGACAGGAGAACTCCAATTCATGGTTCCCAAAGATGTATCACAGATCTACAGTGCAATCCTATGCAGTTACTCCAGTCCAACCCTAATGGACTTAGAAAGGCATTGTGCCTTTTGAGTTAACCCCTTCTGGGTTAATTAAACCTGTATAACTCTTCTGTATACCAACAAGAAAGGAAACAACAATAGATGCCCTAGAAGTATTTAACATTGAAATGCTGCTCTTATATAAGAAAAATAGCTGAGATGACAATAATAACAACCCTCAACAACAATCCCTATAGCCCATTTCATAGTGAAGTCCTTTATTATTATTATTATTATTATTATTATTATTATTATTATTATTATTATTATTATTGTCGTCGTCGTTGTTGTTGTTGTTGTTATCTCTTCAGTGCTTGCAATGCACAAAGCAGCTGTGTAAGAAAAGAGAATCTTGACTCCCTTAATCTTACAAGACTCCTAGAGTGCAACACAACATTCTAAGCCCATTGACTTCAACTTAGAAAGGTGTAACTCTGCTTAGGATTGGTTTTCTTAATCATTCCTGAAGCAACAGTTAATAACTTTTAAAAGAAGTGACCACTTCTGTTAGAAAGAAAATTTCCAGAGAGAATAATGTGATTACCGGGACATAACATACCTAAAGTTATTCACAGCAGGCCTTTTCAACAACCACACAGCAGGCCTTTCCCATCCATCAGGTGTTGTTGCTCCCTTCCTGGGCCAGGATGAACTGCTTGGGCCTCTTGGGTACGTCCTACCCAATTTGGGAAGGCTACATACCCTGAGCATGCTCTGGTCTATTAACTGTAGGCAGAGAAGGGGATAACTGGCACACCTCTGCCTGGTCAATGCAGATATGCGTGATCTCTTCACGCAGCTGCTAATGCAAACTGTAACAGCAGCAGAGGTTATATATACGTGCACATGGCAGAGTTCTCTGACTTGATTTCTGAAGGTGGTCCTGGGAGTAGGATCCTAGATTCTTGTCATATCCAAGCTCATTAATGCTTTTCCGAAAGAATTATGACGTTAGACGGTCCTAACATAATTTTCCCATGTCTACATTTTTAGGTACATGTCAGGAACAGCTGCGGTGGCTCGAGTGGTTAAGATGCTGAACTGCAGGCTGTGAAAGGTCAGTAGCTCAGCAGTTCAAGACCCAAGTGCTGCATGACGGAGTGAACTCCCGTCTCTAGTTCCAGCTCCTGCCAACCTAGCAGTTCGAAAGCAAGAAATTGCAAGTAGATAAATAGGTACCACTTCAGTAGGAAGGTAACAGCGTTCCGTGCGCCTTGGTGTTTAGTCATGCCGGCCACATGACTACGGAAATGTCTTCGGACAGCGCTGGCTCTTTGGCTTTGAAACGGAGATGAGCACCACAACCCTAGAGTCGGATTCGACCGGCTTTCGAGCAAGGGAACTTTTACCTTTACAGGAACTTATTCTGTTACTGACACTGTGTTGGAATTGATATTTGATAGGCTTTGCTCTAAAGCTACAGTCTAGGATGACCGAAAAAATACAGTTTTGTCTCTCAGATATATAATCCTTGCACATGTGACGCTTGGTCTCAGAAGGCAGATCAGTGACACTGCCTTCCACTTCAGGGCCTCCTTCAGATTGTCACTGCATCAGGACACAACTCACTCCTCACAGTTCCTAATTAGCTTAGACCTGAGCTTTATCGCAGCAGAAAGCAAGCTTGCTTTTGTCTTCCTTTCAGCACTGAGCATTCCACACATTATTTCCCAAAGATATAAAGCCTGCAATATGTTAAATACAGCCTTCAAGGACAACTCACGCCTAAACTGCAGAGGTTACCAGGTGGAATGGAATGCAAGGTAAAATACCAATTTAGATCATCTATCCTTGGTGAGAAAATCATATTTCCTTTTTTTTTTACAGAAGATGGCAAGGACATGTTCTCCAGAGCAAAGCACAGAGGAAGCACAATCCCTTGGGATTCTTTTTTCTTTTATATAAGAGATATGGCTGCAGCAACTTCTTCTGGTGATGGTGTGGGAAGAGTTTCACCATTAGATAATGCTTTTAATGTACAACATGAGATTGTTTTTGTAACAAAACTGCAAAATCATTACTATCCCCACTGTCTAACAAAGTGAGATTTGACTCAGAAAAGCTGGAACAGTTTTATTGGAAAGTTTTGTTGGTGCTACTGAACTCAGATTTTGTTCTATTATCCCCAAGTTGTAGATGAGCTGGGGAGAGATTGTGACTTGGCCAGGGCTGCTGAGCCATGATTTATACTGTCATCTTCTTATCCAATTCCTATATGCTACACATCCAGATTTTGAGTCAAACCACTGGTAACCTAATATCTGTCCTGGGGGCCAAGATTAAATGAGGTACTGAGATCTGTCTGTCAGATCTGCGCAGAGTAGAAAATAGGGGCGGGACTGCCACAACAACAGTGAACACAATTGTAGGCTTGCCCATCGGCTTAAGCCTACCTCCATTGTCACTGTTGCCGTGACCCAAGACTGAGCAGACCTGCCCTGTGACACTGCCAGGACTGCAGGGGCTACTTGGCTCAGCCTGCTCCAGGGGTTTTAAATGTTCTACCACCAGTTTGGGATGTTCTGGAGCATGGAGATTGTGGATTTTGGAGAGTGGGAGGGAGCTCATCATGGATTTAATGCAGTAGTGTCCACCCTCCAAAGTTGCCATTCCAGAGACTTCCAGGTCCTAGCTGTAGGTTGGCAACCCTAGTTTTGCTCCTGAAGGACGAGTCAAGCTGTTTCTCTCCCTGCACTGCAATCCCAATTCAAATGAGTCCCATGTCCACTTTCACCTTAATGGATACTGGGAAGATCCATTCATCTTGTGTCATCTATTTCTGTCTGGAAGAAGCTCTTGTAGGTGTTGGACAGAGGTCTTTTCTAGCCTTGCTATCTTCAATCATTTTAGTTGATGGACAATTTTCATCATCGTCATCATCACCCCACTTTTCTCCTCTATTGGCACGCAAAGTGGCTTACATCATTCTCCACCATGTTATCCTCACAACAACACTGTGAGGTAGATTAGGCTGAGAGTATTTGACTGGCCTAAGGTTATCCAGTGAGCTTCCATGGCAGAACAGGGACTTGAACTTGGGTCTCCCAGATCCTAGTCTAATACTAATCAGTATACCCCATTGGCTCCTCCTCCCAAGCTTGATTCACAATTGTATGTCAATGACTAGCTTAGAAGAATATTTCTCTGGTTCCTGTTAAAATCCAGGCTGAGGAGAGGGGCTGATTTGCTTTCCTTGTATGTAAAGCAACCATGACAATTCAACAAGGTGTGTATCTTGAACCAAGGAATTACAGCTTTGGAGGAAACCCTTACAGTGGACATTTTGTGTGCTGCCCCACAGTGTGCTGGTGTGTCTACAGTCCTGTTTTGCAGTGGGGGCTGGGGCTGGGGTGTTCCCAGCATTTCCTAGGAGCCATTCAAATTGTGTGTTTCTTTGATTAGCATGTGAAAATCCATCAGAAATTAAAATGTTTTTTCAGGGAGTTCTCTTTGCCTCTTCGCCTTGGGCCCTTCATTTCAATACATATATAAAAGACTTACTGGCAGCCACAAGTTACATTTGTAAGTAGTTTAGACATATTCCCAGAGCTTGTATAATAAACAGAATTGGTAACCATTATCTGTTTCTTCCACTTGCTGTGAATTCTCCATAATTTTGCATTTTTTTATTTTTTTACCTTTATATTTCCTCCATTCTTTCCAGAGATTTAGTGAATACAACAGATGCCAACCAAACATGTTCACACTTCATTAAGAAATACTTAATGCTGCTATGCTGTATTAGTCTGGCTATCATCAGTTAATCCTCTGGGAACCAAGATTTGAATGTTTTAGGAACTATCACTGTACTTAGTACTTTACATAGCTCTTTGTACTTCCAAGTACTTACAAATGCGAATGGCTTAAGATCCCCAACACCTATGAACTGGGAGGGTTTTAAACATGGAAATGGATTTCAATGAGGAAAAAAAACTTGATATGCTTGTTATTTTTGCTCCAATGAGCCATGGCTGTGTGCATAATCACAGTGTACATGGCAATGGGTATTCAGCATCTTGCCTGCTTTAAAACACTTTAATTGGCTGTTCATTTATTTCCAAGCTATTGAGTGAGGTGATGTGACTAGGAATGTGCACCTCAAAAAGAATGGTATTTTTCTGACCTGGATATAAGGGAGCTGGAAAATATTGGTATTCCCAGTTATCCAGGTTCCAGATACCAGTTTGGTATTCAGATCCATTTTCCCTTTCCCAGGATTATGGTGTTATTTAATGGGAAATCTTTCCAGAGGGGTGGAGAGGCTGGTTTTTTGTTTGTTTGTTTGTTTTTTGTTGTTTGTTTTAGCAAATTGCACAAAAATTGCAGCAGAGCTGCTGGTACCTGTCTTTTAAATAACCACCAAGTTTCAAGTGAATTAGACTAGCCATCCTCCATTGTTTCCTAGGGATGTGTGTGTGTAAATGCCATGCTTTCTCCAGGGCAAATAGTTGACGGCCTCTCAAAGAAGACAGAACCAACAAGCCCAAGAACCAATGCAAAACCAGGATATCCCAGCAAAAGCGTGGGGCAACATGGCAGGCCTAATACAACAAATGGACAACCCAAGAATCCAACCCTATGTCAAACCAAAGAACCAATCAAGCCAAACCAAATAGGAATGCTATTTGCGAGCCCAACAAATGTAAAATCAGAGAAATCTGGTCCAATGGAGGACCCAAGAATCAAAGGCAATGTCAAACATCCACCAGAAACTGAAAACCCAACACAAATTTATTTGCACAAAGAATACAGTGTTGCAAGACCAAAAAAGCCAATTTCAAAGGATAGAATCAAAGCCAAATCAACATGGCAAGATACTATCAAGCCCCAGAAAGACACAGACACACAGGAAAAAAAAAAACAGTGGGAGCCTTAAACAGTGGCTCCCGATATTCTCAGTTACTGACATGGCTGTTTTTGTAGCAGGAACTCCTTTGCGTATTAGGCAACACACCCCTAATGTAGCCAATCCTCCAAGAGCTTACAGTAGCCCCTGTAAGAAGAGCTCCGTAGACTCTTGGAGGATTGGCTACATTAGGGGTGTGTCGCCTAATATGCAAAGGAGTTCCTGCTACAAAAAGAGCCCTGGATAAACATTTATGGGATTTTTCAGGATCCATTTCCTGGTATCCTGAAAAATCACTCCCCAGAGATCCAAATAGATCTGGAAATAATATACCCTGAATATATCCTATAAGGTATATTTTGGATACATATTGGAACCGGATATATCCAAATGTACATCTCTAATGACAGCTACATCATCCCTCTCTCTGTCAGCCAAGCCATGGTTCTGCCTGAGGGTGCAAAGGAAAGGAAGAGGAAAGGAATTAATGAGTTGTATTTTGATTAAATTTGGTCCTGTTCAGACGAGAGGTTTTGGTCTGGGAGCGAGACAGGACGGGGGCGGATCAAACGGGCACGATCCCACGGCAACATCTGGGAATCGTTGCCCGCCCGTCTCCGATCTGTCTCTCCCGGCTGAAAACCCGCACCAAAATGAACCATCTAACCTGGGTGGTTCTTCTGATTGAAGCGCCGCAAGCCGGGCTGTCGGATCGCCGGCGCGTCTTTGCGCCGGCTCATCCCCGGCTCCTAGCCGAACTGCGCATGCTCCGACATGCGCAGTTTGGCAGGTTCCCCGTCTGAACTGTGTTTTCTCCCCGGCATCTGATCGTGCCGGGGAAAAAAGGTGCCGCGGCCCAGGGGATCGTGGGATCCCGCCGCGGCGCCTCAACTTTGACGCGGCTTTTAAAAGCCGTGCTTTGAGCAACTTATCCCCTGCCGTGTGGCAGGGGCCTTTGCAGGCCAAACAGGAAAATCAGAGCAGGCTCATCCACTAAAGTTAATGATCCAACCAATAGAGCTTGGAGCAAACCAAAAATTGCTGTAGTGTTTCCTAAAAATATATGAATATCAGAAGAGCCCTGCAGGATCAGAATTAGGGTTGTCAACTCCAGCTTGGGAAATTCCTAGATCTTAGAGATGAGTGCCTGAGAAGGGTGAAGTTTTGGGAGGGAGCTCAGCAGGGATTTAATTCCATAGATTCTACCCTCTGAAGTTGTAATTCCATACCAGGGAATTTGTAGTTTGAAAATCAGTTGTAATTCCAGGAGAACTCCAGACCTCACCTGGAGGTTGGCAACCCTAATAAGAAAAGAGGACTATCTAGTCCAGTGTCCCTTTTCACATAGTGGCCAGCCAGTTGTTCTGGAGGTTCTGGAGTTACATTTCCAGACCCTCATCCATAGCACTATTTGTCAGTCTTGATGTAACTCCCTCCTTATGTGAGACCTGAGGCAATTTTCTACATTGGTTACCCCTTTTTAAAAGGGGGTCTCAGGGTAAAGAGGATTCCCTTGCTGATCTCTATGCTTTTTTCATTGCCAGAAATGAGTATGCAAGCTACCTGACATGCCTCATATTTAGGACCTGCTAGTCCCTTGTATCTTGACATGGTGCTATGTTGGCAGCTAGGGGCATGTTTGCGATGGTCCATGACTCTAGAAGAATTCTTTTGTTGAATATCTGATTGAATAAATAAAGAAGCAGTGTCAAGTAGGAAGTGTAAAAAAGTTAAAGCAAGGTGGGCATCAGAGGCCTCTATTAGTTGCACATGGTGGAGAGAAGCAACATGGCATGGAACATGATCCACATATCAGAAGAAAGCATGCATTTGTGTCTCCCCATGAGCATCTGGATGAGGTGAACCAAGACAAATGCACAACATAAGAGCACCAACTTTCAATATCTGCAGAGAGTTCAGCATCACACAAACATATGGCCATAGGCTGTGAGTTGAGATAATTTTTATCCTCCCTGGCTCTCCCCCTTGCTTTAAAAACTAAGATTGTATCATCAGAGATCAACCCCACAAGGGGTTACATCTCCTCTTGACCATGAAGCCAAGCATGGAAGCATGTGTTAAGCATATGTTTTCTGCAGAGGGGGAAGCACCTGAAGTTAATTTGGTACTCTCTTCCAAAGGCAAATGTTGTATTTAGATCCTGATCCTCAAACTGTAGGGAAGTGGAAATGAATGGCAAAACTGCAAAGTTAAGTGGGTTTTAAGGCCAGAGTCTTTGGCATCTTGCTTAGCTTTTCGGCATCCAAGAATCAATGATACCTTTCAAAACTTAGCCCACTAGGACTGTTCAAAAATCTTAAACTGAAGCACATGCTTATGTACTTCATTTGCCGGACAGGTTGAGAGCTATCATTATTTTCCATTTGAAAGTCCCCAGTGAGTAATGAGATTGCAGGACTGTGGCCAAGTGACCACATTAAGTGAGTCTCTCCAGAAATGAGTGCCAATAGAGTGCATGTGATACTTCATCAGGTTGGCAGAGTACCATTTTCAGTACATGGAAAAATAATCATCAGGATCAATAGTCCTCTCACAGGATGACAGCTTGAGGAGTATTGATCCAGATGATTATTTTCCCATTATTTTGATGACTTGAAATAAAAATGGGTGATAGGCAATGTGATTAATTGTAGGTTGGTGGTTTATCCTTTGTATGCACAAAGAGGATTAAACAAATCTTGCCCCTGAAACAGAAAGGAGTACTGTACTTTCTAGAGAGCTCTCCCCCCAACCCCACCCCATGCAATTATTTCCATCTGTCCTTTCAGCACAATTAATCTCATATCTAGTATATTCAGTAACCAGAACTTTGATCTGACTTTCAAGCTGGTCACCCCATGGCAATTATTCCTTAATGCACATTTTCACCTGATTAGGGATGATTGATTACTTACTGTACCCTCAAACAGTAGATTCTGAGACATGCTTGCAAGAATACATACCATTTGTGGATTAGGATGAATTACTATGTACATCATAGAGAACAAGATCCCCCCCCCCCAGTCTGTTAGCACTGCAGTTCAGTGAAGGCGCAGTTTACCAAGTGTGGCTGCAGCTACATGAACTACTAATTTGAAAGAGGATTAACCCCATCTCCTGGTTACTGGTACAGAGATAAATAGAGATAGAGTTGTACCCCCAAAGCATCCCACATAGATCCTAAAGGCAGAACACATTGCATACCCCACCCAAAATCTCTCTTGCACAGTTATTATTCATTGCAATGGGGCATGCAGGGGAAGTATCTGAAACATATTGTGAGACATATTTTTAATTTTATGAGAGGCCTGAATGCTTCTGTGATGCTTTATGATCTGTTTGTGTGATCTAGAGTAGTTTTCTCCCTCACTGAGGAAGATCCTTTCCTGCAGAACAACTGATCTCATGCCAGATCCATGAAGCTGCCAAATTAAAGAACTTTTAAAAACTTTGCCAAAATAGTTTTTAAGGACAAGAACAATGAAATTGGGCTAGTGAAAGGGCCTGAAATATGCCAGACAGTTTTTGTCATTTCTACCCATATTATCTGTGTCTGCATTCTTTGGAAGTGGACAAGAACCCTGGGTATGCAAAGAAACCAGTGTGTGCATGGAGCATAATCAGATGATGGAATCTGACAACATTTTTTACTGTGCCTTTTCTCCAAAGAGCTCAGGACATTATATGGTTCTAACTGTCTACATTTTAGCCTCAAAACAACCCTGTGACTAAGGTCACTTAGTGAGATTCATGGCTGAGTGGGGTTTGAATCTGGGTCTTCCAAGACCTAGTGACCATTATACCACACTGACTCTTATTCTTTCTCAGTTCCGCAGGGCCTGCAAGATGGAGCTCTTCCACCAGGCTTTTGAGTAGGAGCTGCCACCACCGCTACTCCATCATTGCTATCTATGCACCATCGCACCATCACCACCACTATCTGGTTCCTTCGGGGTGCGAGGTGACCTGGCAGGAGAAGAGATGACAGACTATGGGAATGTTACCGTTGGGATTAAGATCTACCCCATCTTGTGACAAATGGAGCACTGATATTTTGTTATTGTATTTTATTGTTTTATTGCTATGTTGTTTTTATTTGTTTTAATCTTGGCACTTTGTGCCTCTTGTTAGCCACCCTGAGCCTTCGGGGTAGGGCGGGATATACATTCAAAGATAAATAAATAAATAGATAAATTCCAATTCAATTCAATTCTGACCTTTAATGGCATAACATACATAATCAAGTATATACAGAATGTAAGAAAGATATACCATATGTAAATAATTGCACATACAGTCATACTTACGGACTCTTGTTCAGTAAGCAGAATGACCAGCATTACACTTGTGTTCTGGCCTAAAGTACAAACTAAAGCTTGGACCTCTCAAAAGAATTACTCCACTCTTCCTAAATCCAGTTCTGCCACATGACTTGAATTCACCAGAACAGAAACAGGCACCATCATAGGCCCATTAGGGTGGACTCTGCCATAACAATTTTCAACCATACAGTCATTTTTAAGCTAAATCCTATGTCAGTGTACACATACAAATGAAGCTTGTGAAGGAACCTTACCCATGAGGTTCACAGAAATGAATGGCTAGAATTTAGACTATTGCTGTTCTTAATCTGTGAACAGTTAATGTGAATGAGACACCTACAAATGCTGTGGTAAAAACTATTAAAGGCAGAAATACCTTGGTACGAAAAATACACAAGCTCAACAAAAACATAATCTACTGGATATGCTTGTGGAATCTCAATGTGAATCTCAATTTTCCCCCTACAAGAAATATGTTCCACAGTAGATCTGAGGCTTTGGTTGGAGTGGCACTAGGAGTTTACACCATGTATTTTTCATCCTTCAGCAGTCATTGGGATGGATCCAACCATTCTTCAAGGAGCCTTACATGACTCTTCAAATGAAGGAAGGCTTCATATTTGGCTCTGTGGACTCCTAGAATAGGGGTAGGATCCACCCCACTGTAATTGCGCCAGGAAACAATTCCTGGGCTGCCCAGTATTAATGCAGAACTGCTCAATTTGACCAATAACATGGAAGAGACTACCCCCCCCCATCCACTGATGGCTGAAAGCCACAAAACATCAGGTGTGTGCATGGTGTTCTCATGCCTGTAAGATCTTCCATATTCATTTCAATCTGACCTGTATGAGCAAATGAAGGCAAGTCCCATCATTCAATCATTGTAGCAGCCTCAGATTCAAGGGATACTTCCTAGGGAATTTTTGTATCGAGGAATGAAAATATATAATCTGCTTCAGTCAGTTTTGTGACTCTTCCCCACTCCACCACCACCTCTTTCTGGGTAATATTGTACAACTGGGGCCTTTTACAAAACTTTAAACATGAGCATGGAAATACGAAGTCAAAAATGACAGAAAGTGAATAGTTTTAGGAGATGTGTGAAACATTTGTAACAAATCCCAAGCACAAAAGTGATTGCCAAGTGACTGAGAAAGCTTTGTGAACTCTTTGGCAAACTGAGATTTCATAAAACCTGGGTTTCATTACCAGCCGATTTACAGTTTGAGGACGAAGACATGCAAACTTAGCAGTTTGGGCCTGGAAGGTCAAATAGAGACTCATTCGTGTGAAACTTTTAATTTAAATGAACTGAAAGAGCAGCAGGTGGAACCAAACCAACCTTCTTCTTCTCCTACCCCACATAAAGTAACCCCTTCTAAAGATGCAAACACATATGTCATTCTCCTCCCCAATTTATTTGAAATTATGAATACATTCTATCAAAATATGTTTAGCATGAAAAAAAAATTGTGACACTTAAGCTAGTCAAGCCAATCCATTAATCCTGGAGAAAGTGGCTTTGAAGACATTTTAAAATCCATACAAAGCAAATGGCCCAATCAAATATTCTAGACCAGGGGTGTTAAACATGCGGCCCGTAGGCCAGGTATAGCCTGCACAGGGCTTAAAGCCGGCCCCCCAAGCAGTTTCCTTCTCCTGCTTCCTTTCCCAGGGCTGCTGCTGCAGCCACACCCTAGCTTGCTTTTTTCACAGCTCTCTCACTGGTTCTTTGCTTCCTGCCTCTTGCCTCCCCCCCCAATGCTTCCTCTGTCTCTCACACACACACGCACACACACAGAGAGAGATAGAGCTTCATGGCTGCTTCATGCTGGAGAGATACAAAAACAAGCCTCCCTCCCCCTTTCCTCGCTTACTTGCTCTCTCTCCCTCACATACACACACAGAGCCTCTTGGCTGCTTTGCCAGAGAGATAAAAAGACAAGTCTGCCTGCCTCCCCCCCCCAGGGCCGGCTCACCCGCTAGGCCAACTAGGTGTTGGCCTAGAGCACCAGACCCTGGAAGGGGCAGCAGCCCTGGATGGGGGCGCCAAAGTTCCCCCCCAAAGGAAAGTGCGCCATGCTGCTGGCGCGAGCCCCAGCCCGGCTCCTCGCCCACCTACCCAACTAGCCCGAAGTCCTGGACTTCGCACGGGTGGCGGGCGAGAGAGGCGTGGAGAGGGGGCGCGCCAGGGCAGCCCCGGCCAGCCGCAGGACCACGCGCCCCAGCAAAAGCGCCGCCCGCTCGCCACAGGCGCGACCAGTGGGGGGAAGGGAGGGGGAGCTGCGCGGCCTTCCAAAGGGCTGGGGAGGAAGCCCGCTGGACACTGGCCAGGCCGGGCGGGTGCTCGGGACCCCCCTCTCCCCGCCTCCCGTGACGCCGAGGAGGCCCTGAGCGGACCTTGACCCAGCGAGCGAGGGGCTGCCCTCCCCGGCCGCCGCCTCCGCCTCCGCC